>NC_053389.1:842639361-842878295 GCF_905171765.1 Bufo bufo | reverse complement strand
CAGGAGGAGCAGACTCTGGTGTATTTATACTGTCCTGTTACTGTAACGCAGGAGGAGCAGACTCTGGTGTATTTATAGTGTCTTGTTACTGTAACGCAGGAGGAGCAGACTGGTGTATTTATACTGTCTTGTTACTGTAACGCAGGAGGAGCAGACTCTGGTGTATTTATAGTGTCTTGTTACTGTAACGCAGGAGGAGCAGACTCTGGTGTATTTATACTGTCTTGTTACTGTAACGCAGGAGGAGCAGACTCTGGTGTATTTATACTGTCCTGTTACTGTAACGCAGGAGGAGCAGACTCTGGTGTATTTATACTGTCTTGTTACTGTAACGCAGGAGGAGCAGACTCTGGTGTATTTATACTGTCTTGTTACTGTAACGCAGGAGGAGCAGACTCTGGTGTATTTATAGCGTCTTGTTACTGTAACGCAGGAGGAGCAGACTCTGGTGTATTTATAGTGTCTTGTTACTGTAACGCAGGAGGAGCAGACTCTGGTGTATTTATACTGTCTTGTTACTGTAACGCAGGTGGAGCAGACTCTGGTGTATTTATAGTGTCCTGTTACTGTAACGCAGGAGGAGCATACTCTGGTGTATTTATAGCGTCTTGTTACTGTAACTCAGGAGGAGCAGACTCTGGTGTATTTATAGTGTCTTGTTACTGTAACGCAGGAGGAGCAGACTCTGGTGTATTTATAGTGTCTTGTTACTGTAACGCAGGAGGAGCAGACTCTGGTGTATTTATAGTGTCTTGTTACTGTAACGCAGGAGGAGCAGACTCTGGTGTATTTATACTGTCTTGTTATAACGCAGGAGGAGCAGACTCTGGTGTATTTATAGTGTCTTGTTACTGTAACGCAGGTGGAGCAGACTCTGGTGTATTTATAGTGTCTTGTTACTGTAACGCAGGTGGAGCAGACTCTGGTGTATATATAGTGTCTTGTTACTGTAACGCAGGAGGAGCAGACTCTGGTGTATTTATACTGTCTTGTTACTGTAACGCAGGAGGAGCAGACTCTGGTGTATTTATAGTGTCTTGTTACTGTAACGCAGGAGGAGCAGACTCTGGTGTATTTATACTGTCTTGTTACTGTAACGCAGGTGGAGCAGACTCTGGTGTATTTATACTGTCTTGTTACTGTAACGCAGGAGGAGCAGACTCTGGTGTATTTATAGTGTCTTGTTACTGTAACGCAGGAGGAGCAGACTCTGGTGTATTTATACTGTCTTGTTACTGTAACGCAGGAGGAGCAGACTCTGGTGTATTTATACTGTCTTGTTACTGTAACGCAGGAGGAGCACACTCTGGTGTATTTATAGTGTCTTGTTACTGTAACGCAGGAGGAGCAGACTCTGGTGTATTTATACTGTCTTGTTACTGTAACGCAGGAGGAGCAGACTCTGGTGTATTTATAGTGTCCTTTTACTGTAACGCAGGAGGAGCAGACTCTGGTGTATTTATACTGTCTTGTTACTGTAATGCAGGTGGAGCAGACTCTGGTGTATTTATAGTGTCCTGTTACTGTAACGCAGGTGGAGCAGACTCTGGTGTATTTATACTGTCTTGTTACTGTAACGCAGGAGGAGCAGACTCTGGTGTATTTATAATGTCTTGTTACTGTAACGCAGGAGGAGCAGACTCTGGTGTATTTATACTGTCTTGTTACTGTAACGCAGGTGGAGCAGACTCTGGTGTATTTATACTGTCTTGTTACTGTAACGCAGGAGGAGCAGACTCTGGTGTATTTATAGTGTCTTGTTACTGTAACGCAGGAAGAGCAGACTCTGGTGTATTTATACTGTCTTGTTACTGTAACGCAGGAGGAGCAGACTCTGGTGTATTTATAGTGTCTTGTTACTGTAACGCAGGAGGAGCAGACTCTGGTGTATTTATACTGTCTTGTTACTGTAACGCAGGAGGAGCAGACTCTGGTGTATTTATAGTATCTTGTTACTGTAACGCAGGAGGAGCAGACTCTGGTGTATTTATAGTGTCTTGTTACTGTAACGCAGGAGGAGCAGACTCTGGTGTATTTATACTGTCTTGTTACTGTAACGCAGGAGGAGCAGACTCTGGTGTATTTATAGTGTATTGTTACTGTAACGCAGGAGGAGCAGACTCTGGTGTATTTATACTGTCTTGTTACTGTAACGCAGGAGGAGCAGACTTTGGTGTATTTATAGTGTCTTGTTACTGTAACGCAGGAGGAGCAGACTCTGGTGTATTTATAATGTCTTGTTACTGTAACGCAGGAGGAGCAGACTCTGGTGTATTTATACTGTATTGTTACTGTAACGCAGGAGGAGCAGACTCTGGTGTATTTATAGTGTCTTGTTACTGTAACGCAGGTGGAGCAGACTTTGGTGTATTTATACTGTCTTGTTACTGTAACGCAGGAGGAGCAGACTCTGGTGTATTTATAGTGTCTTGTTACTGTAACGCAGGAGGAGCAGACTCTGGTGTATTTATAGTGTCTTGTTACTGTAACGCAGGTGGAGCAGACTCTGGTGTATTTATACTGTCTTGTTACTGTAACGCAGGAGGAGCAGACTCTGGTGTATTTATAGTGTCTTGTTACTGTAACGCAGGAGGAGCAGACTCTGGTGTATATATAGTGTCTTGTTACTGTAACGCAGGAGGAGCAGACTCTGGTGTATTTATACTGTCTTGTTACTGTAACGCAGGAGGAGCAGACTCTGGTGTATATATAGTGTCTTGTTACTGTAACGCAGGAGGAGCAGACTCTGGTGTATTTATAGTGTCTTGTTACTGTAACGCAGGAGGAGCAGACTCTGGTGTATTTATAGCGTCTTGTTACTGTAACGCAGGAGGAGCAGACTCTGGTGTATTTATACTGTCTTGTTACTGTAACGCAGGAGGAGCAGACTCTGGTGTATTTATAGTGTCTTGTTACTGTAACGCAGGAGGAGCAGACTCTGGTGTATTTATACTGTCTTGTTACTGTAACGCAGGTGGAGCAGACTCTGGTGTATTTATAGTGTCTTGTTACTGTAACGCAGGAGGAGCAGACTCTGGTGTATTTATACTGTCTTGTTACTGTAACGCAGGTGGAGCAGACTCTGGTGTATTTATACTGTCTTGTTACTGTAACGCAGAAGGAGCAGACTCTGGTGTATTTATAGTGTCTTGTTACTGTAACGCAGAAGGAGCAGACTCTGGTGTATTTATAGGGTCTTGTTACTGTAACACAGGAGGAGCAGACTCTGGTGTATTTATAGTGTCTTGTTACTGTAACGCAGGAGGAGCAGACTCTGGTGTATTTATAGTGTCTTGTTACTGTAACGCAGAAGGAGCAGACTCTGGTGTATTTATAGTGTCTTGTTACTGTAACGCAGGAGGAGCAGACTCTGGTGTTACTGTAACGCAGGAGGAGCAGACTCTGGTGTATTTATACTGTCTTGTTACTGTAACGCAGGAGGAGCAGACTCTGGTGTATTTATAGTGTCCTGTTACTGTAACGCAGGAGGAGCAGACTCTGGTGTATTTATAGTGTCTTGTTACTGTAACGCAGGAGGAGCAGACTCTGGTGTATTTATAGTGTCTTGTTACTGTAACGCAGGAGGAGCAGACTCTGGTGTATTTATACTGTCTTGTTACTGTAACGCAGGAGGAGCAGACTCTGGTGTATTTATACTGTCTTGTTACTGTAACGCAGGAGGAGCAGACTCTGGTGTATTTATAGTGTCTTGTTACTGTATCGCAGGAGGAGCAGACTCTGGTGTATTTATACTGTCCTGTTACTGTAACGCAGGTGGAGCAGACTCTGGTGTATTTATACTGTCTTGTTACTGTAACGCAGGAGGAGCAGACTCTGGTGTATTTATAGTGTATTGTTACTGTAACGCAGGAGGAGCAGACTCTGGTGTATTTATACTGTCTTGTTACTGTAACGCAGGTGGAGCAGACTCTGGTGTATTTATAGTGTCTTGTTACTGTAACGCAGGTGGAGCAGACTCTGGTGTATTTATAGTGTCCTGTTACTGTAACGCAGGAGGAGCAGACTCTGGTGTATTTATACTGTCTTGTTACTGTAACGCAGGAGGAGCAGACTCTGGTGTATTTATACTGTCCTGTTACTGTAACGCAGGAGGAGCAGACTCTGGTGTATTTATAATGTCTTGTTACTGTAACGCAGGAGGAGCAGACTCTGGTGTATTTATAATGTCTTGTTACTGTAACGCAGGAGGAGCAGACTCTGGTGTATTTATAGTGTCCTGTTACTGTAACGCAGGAGGAGCAGACTCTGGTGTATTTATACTGTCTTGTTACTGTAACGCAGGAGGAGCAGACTCTGGTGTATTTATACTGTCCTGTTACTGTAACGCAGGAGGAGCAGACTCTGGTGTATTTATACTGTATTGTTACTGTAACGCAGGTGGAGCAGACTGGTGTATTTATACTGTCTTGTTACTGTAACGCAGGAGGAGCAGACTCTGGTGTATTTATACTGTCTTGTTACTGTAACGCAGGAGGAGCAGACTCTGGTGTATTTATAGTATCTTGTTACTGTAACGCAGGAGGAGCAGACTCTGGTGTATTTATAGCGTCTTGTTACTGTAACGCAGGTGGAGCAGACTCTGGTGTATTTATAGTGTCCTGTTACTGTAACGCAGGAGGAGCAGACTCTGGTGTATTTATAGTGTCTTGTTACTGTAACGCAGGTGGAGCAGACTCTGGTGTATTTATAGTGTCTAGTTATAACGCAGGAGGAGCAGACTCTGGTGTATTTATAATGTCTTGTTACTGTAACGCAGGAGGAGCAGACTCTGGTGTATTTATAGTGTCCTGTTACTGTAACGCAGGAGGAGCAGACTCTGGTGTATTTATACTGTCTTGTTACTGTAACGCAGGAGGAGCAGACTCTGGTGTATTTATAGTGTCTTGTTACTGTAACGCAGGAGGAGCAGACTCTGGTGTATTTATAGTGTCTTGTTACTGTAACGCAGGAGGAGCAGACTCTGGTGTATTTATAGTGTCTTGTTACTGTAACGCAGGTGGAGCAGACTCTGGTGTATTTATACTGTCTTGTTACTGTAACGCAGGAGGAGCAGACTCTGGTGTATTTATAGTGTCTTGTTACTGTAACGCAGGAGGAGCAGACTCTGGTGTATTTATACTGTCTTGTTACTGTAACGCAGGAGGAGCAGACTCTGGTGTATTTATACTGTCTTGTTACTGTAACGCAGGAGGAGCAGACTCTGGTGTATTTATACTGTCTTGTTACTGTAACGCAGGAGGAGCAGACTCTGGTGTATTTATACTGTCTTGTTACTGTAACGCAGGTGGAGCAGACTCTGGTGTATTTATAGTGTATAGTTACTGTAACGCAGGAGGAGCAGACTCTGATGTATTTATAGTGTCCTGTTACTGTAACTCAGGTGGAGCAGACTCTGGTGTATTTATACTGTATTGTTACTGTAACGCAGCAGGAGCAGACTCTGGTGTATTTATAGTGTCTTGTTACTGTAACGCAGGAGGAGCAGACTCTGGTGTATTTATAGTGTCTTGTTACTGTAACGCAGGTGGAGCAGACTCTGGTGTATTTATAGCGTCTTGTTACTGTAACGCAGGAGGAGCAGACTCTGGTGTATTTATAGTGTCTTGTTACTGTAACGCAGGAGGAGCAGACTCTGGTGTATTTATACTGTCTTGTTACTGTAACGCAGGAGGAGCAGACTCTGGTGTATTTATAGTGTCTTGTTACTGTAACGCAGGAGGAGCAGACTCTGGTGTATTTATACTGTCTTGTTACTGTAACGCAGGAGGAGCAGACTCTGGTGTATTTATAGCGTCTTGTTACTGTAACGCAGGTGGAGCAGACTCTGGTGTATTTATACTGTCTTGTTACTGTAACGCAGGTGGAGCAGACTCTGGTGTATTTATACTGTATTGTTACTGTAACGCAGGAGGAGCAGACTCTGGTGTATTTATAGTGTCTTGTTACTGTAACGCAGGTGGAGCAGACTCTGGTGTATTTATACTGTATTGTTACTGTAACGCAGGAGGAGCAGACTCTGGTGTATTTATAGTGTCTTGTTACTGTAACGCAGGAGGAGCAGACTCTGGTGTATTTATAGTGTCTTGTTACTGTAACGCAGGAGGAGCAGACTCTGGTGTATTTATAGTGTCTTGTTACTGTAACGCAGGAGGAGCAGACTCTGGTGTATTTATACTGTCTTGTTACTGTAACGCAGGAGGAGCAGACTCTGGTGTATTTATACTGTCTTGTTACTGTAACGCAGGAGGAGCAGACTCTGGTGTATTTATAGTGTCTTGTTACTGTAACGCAGGTGGAGCAGACTCTGGTGTATATATAGTGTCTTGTTACTGTAACGCAGGAGGAGCAGACTCTGGTGTATTTATACTGTCTTGTTACTGTAACGCAGGAGGAGCAGACTCTGGTGTATTTATAGTGTCTTGTTACTGTAACGCAGGTGGAGCAGACTCTGGTGTATTTATAGTGTCTTGTTACTGTAACGCAGGAGGAGCAGACTCTGGTGTATTTATAGTGTCTTGTTACTGTAACGCAGGAGGAGCAGACTCTGGTGTATTTATAGTGTCTTGTTACTGTAACGCAGGAGGAGCAGACTCTGGTGTATTTATACTGTCTTGTTACTGTAACGCAGGTGGAGCAGACTCTGGTGTATTTATAGTGTCTTGTTACTGTAACGCAGGAGGAGCAGACTCTGGTGTATTTATAGTGTCTTGTTACTGTAACGCAGGTGGAGCAGACTCTGGTGTATTTATAGTGTCTTGTTACTGTAACGCAGGAGGAGCAGACTCTGGTGTATTTATACTGTCTTGTTACTGTAACGCAGGAGGAGCAGACTCTGGTGTATTTATAGTGTCTTGTTACTGTAACGCAGGAGGAGCAGACTCTGGTGTATTTATAGTGTCTTGTTACTGTAACGCAGGAGGAGCAGACTCTGGTGTATTTATACTGTCTTGTTACTGTAACGCAGGAGGAGCAGACTCTGGTGTATTTATACTGTCCTGTTACTGTAACGCAGGAGGAGCAGACTCTGGTGTATTTATACTGTCTTGTTACTGTAACGCAGGAGGAGCAGACTCTGGTGTATTTATACTGTCTTGTTACTGTAACGCAGGTGGAGCAGACTCTGGTGTATTTATACTGTCTTGTTACTGTAACGCAGGAGGAGCAGACTCTGGTGTATTTATAGTGTCTTGTTACTGTAACGCAGGAGGAGCAGACTCTGGTGTATTTATAGTGTCTTGTTACTGTAACGCAGGAGGAGCAGACTCTGGTGTATTTATACTGTCTTGTTACTGTAACGCAGGAGGAGCAGACTCTGGTGTATTTATAGTGTCTTGTTACTTTAACGCAGGAGGAGCAGACTCTGGTGTATTTATACTGTCTTGTTACTTTAACGCAGGAGGAGCAGACTCTGGTGTATTTATACTGTCTTGTTACTGTAACGCAGGAGGAGCAGACTCTGGTGTATTTATACTGTCTTGTTACTTTAACGCAGGAGGAGCAGACTCTGGTGTATTTATACTGTCTTGTTACTTTAACGCAGGAGGAGCAGACTCTGGTGTATTTATACTGTCTTGTTACTGTAACGCAGGAGGAGCAGACTCTGGTGTATTTATACTGTCTTGTTACTGTAACGCAGGAGGAGCAGACTCTGGTGTATTTATAGTGTATTGTTACTGTAACGCAGGAGGAGCAGACTCTGGTGTATTTATAGTGTATTGTTACTGTAACGCAGGAGGAGCAGACTCTGGTGTATTTATACTGTCCTGTTACTGTAACGCAGGTGGAGCAGACTCTGGTGTATTTATAGCGTCTTGTTACTGTAACGCAGGTGGAGCAGACTCTGGTGTATTTATAGCGTCTTGTTACTGTAACGCAGGAGGAGCAGACTCTGGTGTATTTATAGCGTCTTGTTACTGTAACGCAGGAGGAGCAGACTCTGGTGTATTTATAGTGTCTTGTTACTGTAACGCAGGAGGAGCAGACTCTGGTGTATTTATACTGTCTTGTTACTGTAACGCAGGAGGAGCAGACTCTGGTGTATTTATAGTGTCTTGTTACTGTAACGCAGGAGGAGCAGACTCTGGTGTATTTATAGCGTCTTGTTACTGTAACGCAGGAGGAGCAGACTCTGGTGTATTTATACTGTCCTGTTACTGTAACGCAGGAGGAGCAGACTCTGGTGTATTTATAGTGTCTTGTTACTGTAACGCAGGAGGAGCAGACTGGTGTATTTATACTGTCTTGTTACTGTAACGCAGGAGGAGCAGACTCTGGTGTATTTATAGTGTCTTGTTACTGTAACGCAGGAGGAGCAGACTCTGGTGTATTTATACTGTATTGTTACTGTAACGCAGGAGGAGCAGACTCTGGTGTATTTATACTGTCCTGTTACTGTAACGCAGGAGGAGCAGACTCTGGTGTATTTATACTGTCTTGTTACTGTAACGCAGGAGGAGCAGACTCTGGTGTATTTATACTGTCTTGTTACTGTAACGCAGGAGGAGCAGACTCTGGTGTATTTATAGCGTCTTGTTACTGTAACGCAGGAGGAGCAGACTCTGGTGTATTTATAGTGTCTTGTTACTGTAACGCAGGAGGAGCAGACTCTGGTGTATTTATACTGTCTTGTTACTGTAACGCAGGTGGAGCAGACTCTGGTGTATTTATAGTGTCCTGTTACTGTAACGCAGGAGGAGCAGACTCTGGTGTATTTATAGCGTCTTGTTACTGTAACTCAGGAGGAGCAGACTCTGGTGTATTTATAGTGTCTTGTTACTGTAACGCAGGAGGAGCAGACTCTGGTGTATTTATAGTGTCTTGTTACTGTAACGCAGGAGGAGCAGACTCTGGTGTATTTATAGTGTCTTGTTACTGTAACGCAGGAGGAGCAGACTCTGGTGTATTTATACTGTCTTGTTATAACGCAGGAGGAGCAGACTCTGGTGTATTTATAGTGTCTTGTTACTGTAACGCAGGTGGAGCAGACTCTGGTGTATTTATAGTGTCTTGTTACTGTAACGCAGGTGGAGCAGACTCTGGTGTATATATAGTGTCTTGTTACTGTAACGCAGGAGGAGCAGACTCTGGTGTATTTATACTGTCTTGTTACTGTAACGCAGGAGGAGCAGACTCTGGTGTATTTATACTGTCTTGTTACTGTAACGCAGGAGGAGCACACTCTGGTGTATTTATAGTGTCTTGTTACTGTAACGCAGGAGGAGCAGACTCTGGTGTATTTATACTGTCTTGTTACTGTAACGCAGGAGGAGCAGACTCTGGTGTATTTATAGTGTCCTTTTACTGTAACGCAGGAGGAGCAGACTCTGGTGTATTTATACTGTCTTGTTACTGTAATGCAGGTGGAGCAGACTCTGGTGTATTTATAGTGTCCTGTTACTGTAACGCAGGTGGAGCAGACTCTGGTGTATTTATACTGTCTTGTTACTGTAACGCAGGAGGAGCAGACTCTGGTGTATTTATAATGTCTTGTTACTGTAACGCAGGAGGAGCAGACTCTGGTGTATTTATACTGTCTTGTTACTGTAACGCAGGTGGAGCAGACTCTGGTGTATTTATACTGTCTTGTTACTGTAACGCAGGAGGAGCAGACTCTGGTGTATTTATAGTGTCTTGTTACTGTAACGCAGGAAGAGCAGACTCTGGTGTATTTATACTGTCTTGTTACTGTAACGCAGGAGGAGCAGACTCTGGTGTATTTATAGTGTCTTGTTACTGTAACGCAGGAGGAGCAGACTCTGGTGTATTTATACTGTCTTGTTACTGTAACGCAGGAGGAGCAGACTCTGGTGTATTTATAGTATCTTGTTACTGTAACGCAGGAGGAGCAGACTCTGGTGTATTTATAGTGTCTTGTTACTGTAACGCAGGAGGAGCAGACTCTGGTGTATTTATACTGTCTTGTTACTGTAACGCAGGAGGAGCAGACTCTGGTGTATTTATAGTGTATTGTTACTGTAACGCAGGAGGAGCAGACTCTGGTGTATTTATACTGTCTTGTTACTGTAACGCAGGAGGAGCAGACTTTGGTGTATTTATAGTGTCTTGTTACTGTAACGCAGGAGGAGCAGACTCTGGTGTATTTATAATGTCTTGTTACTGTAACGCAGGAGGAGCAGACTCTGGTGTATTTATACTGTATTGTTACTGTAACGCAGGAGGAGCAGACTCTGGTGTATTTATAGTGTCTTGTTACTGTAACGCAGGTGGAGCAGACTCTGGTGTATTTATACTGTCTTGTTACTGTAACGCAGGAGGAGCAGACTCTGGTGTATTTATAGTGTCTTGTTACTGTAACGCAGGAGGAGCAGACTCTGGTGTATTTATAGTGTCTTGTTACTGTAACGCAGGAGGAGCAGACTCTGGTGTATATATAGTGTCTTGTTACTGTAACGCAGGAGGAGCAGACTCTGGTGTATTTATACTGTCTTGTTACTGTAACGCAGGAGGAGCAGACTCTGGTGTATATATAGTGTCTTGTTACTGTAACGCAGGAGGAGCAGACTCTGGTGTATTTATAGTGTCTTGTTACTGTAACGCAGGAGGAGCAGACTCTGGTGTATTTATAGCGTCTTGTTACTGTAACGCAGGAGGAGCAGACTCTGGTGTATTTATACTGTCTTGTTACTGTAACGCAGGACGAGCAGACTCTGGTGTATTTATAGTGTCTTGTTACTGTAACGCAGGAGGAGCAGACTCTGGTGTATTTATACTGTCTTGTTACTGTAACGCAGG
This sequence comes from Bufo bufo, assembly GCF_905171765.1. Lineage (NCBI taxonomy): Eukaryota > Metazoa > Chordata > Amphibia > Anura > Bufonidae > Bufo > Bufo bufo. The sequence continues at coordinate 842,867,522 of NC_053389.1, read as the reverse complement.
TGGAGCAGACTCTGGTGTATTTATAGTGTCTTGTTACTGTAACGCAGGAGGAGCAGACTCTGGTGTATTTATACTGTCTTGTTACTGTAACGCAGGTGGAGCAGACTCTGGTGTATTTATACTGTCTTGTTACTGTAACGCAGAAGGAGCAGACTCTGGTGTATTTATAGTGTCTTGTTACTGTAACGCAGAAGGAGCAGACTCTGGTGTATTTATAGGGTCTTGTTACTGTAACACAGGAGGAGCAGACTCTGGTGTATTTATAGTGTCTTGTTACTGTAACGCAGAAGGAGCAGACTCTGGTGTATTTATAGTGTCTTGTTACTGTAACGCAGGAGGAGCAGACTCTGGTGTTACTGTAACGCAGGAGGAGCAGACTCTGGTGTATTTATACTGTCTTGTTACTGTAACGCAGGAGGAGCAGACTCTGGTGTATTTATAGTGTCCTGTTACTGTAACGCAGGAGGAGCAGACTCTGGTGTATTTATAGTGTCTTGTTACTGTAACGCAGGAGGAGCAGACTCTGGTGTATTTATAGTGTCTTGTTACTGTAACGCAGGAGGAGCAGACTCTGGTGTATTTATACTGTCTGGTTACTGTAACGCAGGAGGAGCAGACTCTGGTGTATTTATACTGTCTTGTTACTGTAACGCAGGAGGAGCAGACTCTGGTGTATTTATAGTGTCTTGTTACTGTATCGCAGGAGGAGCAGACTCTGGTGTATTTATACTGTCCTGTTACTGTAACGCAGGTGGAGCAGACTCTGGTGTATTTATACTGTCTTGTTACTGTAACGCAGGAGGAGCAGACTCTGGTGTATTTATAGTGTATTGTTACTGTAACGCAGGAGGAGCAGACTCTGGTGTATTTATACTGTCTTGTTACTGTAACGCAGGTGGAGCAGACTCTGGTGTATTTATAGTGTCTTGTTACTGTAACGCAGGTGGAGCAGACTCTGGTGTATTTATAGTGTCCTGTTACTGTAACGCAGGAGGAGAAGACTCTGGTGTATTTATACTGTCTTGTTACTGTAACGCAGGAGGAGCAGACTCTGGTGTATTTATACTGTCCTGTTACTGTAACGCAGGAGGAGCAGACTCTGGTGTATTTATAATGTCTTGTTACTGTAACGCAGGAGGAGCAGACTCTGGTGTATTTATAATGTCTTGTTACTGTAACGCAGGAGGAGCAGACTCTGGTGTATTTATAGTGTCCTGTTACTGTAACGCAGGAGGAGCAGACTCTGGTGTATTTATACTGTCTTGTTACTGTAACGCAGGAGGAGCAGACTCTGGTGTATTTATACTGTCCTGTTACTGTAACGCAGGAGGAGCAGACTCTGGTGTATTTATACTGTATTGTTACTGTAACGCAGGTGGAGCAGACTGGTGTATTTATACTGTCTTGTTACTGTAACGCAGGAGGAGCAGACTCTGGTGTATTTATACTGTCTTGTTACTGTAACGCAGGAGGAGCAGACTCTGGTGTATTTATAGTATCTTGTTACTGTAACGCAGGAGGAGCAGACTCTGGTGTATTTATAGCGTCTTGTTACTGTAACGCAGGTGGAGCAGACTCTGGTGTATTTATAGTGTCCTGTTACTGTAACGCAGGAGGAGCAGACTCTGGTGTATTTATAGTGTCTTGTTACTGTAACGCAGGTGGAGCAGACTCTGGTGTATTTATAGTGTCTAGTTATAACGCAGGAGGAGCAGACTCTGGTGTATTTATAATGTCTTGTTACTGTAACGCAGGAGGAGCAGACTCTGGTGTATTTATAGTGTCCTGTTACTGTAACGCAGGAGGAGCAGACTCTGGTGTATTTATACTGTCTTGTTACTGTAACGCAGGAGGAGCAGACTCTGGTGTATTTATAGTGTCTTGTTACTGTAACGCAGGAGGAGCAGACTCTGGTGTATTTATAGTGTCTTGTTACTGTAACGCAGGAGGAGCAGACTCTGGTGTATTTATAGTGTCTTGTTACTGTAACGCAGGAGGAGCAGACTCTGGTGTATTTATACTGTCTTGTTACTGTAACGCAGGAGGAGCAGACTCTGGTGTATTTATAGTGTCTTGTTACTGTAACGCAGGAGGAGCAGACTCTGGTGTATTTATAGTGTCTTGTTACTGTAACGCAGGAGGAGCAGACTCTGGTGTATTTATACTGTCTTGTTACTGTAACGCAGGAGGAGCAGACTCTGGTGTATTTATACTGTCTTGTTACTGTAACGCAGGTGGAGCAGACTCTGGTGTATTTATAGTGTATAGTTACTGTAACGCAGGAGGAGCAGACTCTGATGTATTTATAGTGTCCTGTTACTGTAACTCAGGTGGAGCAGACTCTGGTGTATTTATACTGTATTGTTACTCTAACGCAGCAGGAGCAGACTCTGGTGTATTTATAGTGTCTTGTTACTGTAACGCAGGAGGAGCAGACTCTGGTGTATTTATAGTGTCTTGTTACTGTAACGCAGGTGGAGCAGACTCTGGTGTATTTATAGCGTCTTGTTACTGTAACGCAGGAGGAGCAGACTCTGGTGTATTTATAGTGTCTTGTTACTGTAACGCAGGAGGAGCAGACTCTGGTGTATTTATACTGTCTTGTTACTGTAACGCAGGAGGAGCAGACTCTGGTGTATTTATAGTGTCTTGTTACTGTAACGCAGGAGGAGCAGACTCTGGTGTATTTATACTGTCTTGTTACTGTAACGCAGGAGGAGCAGACTCTGGTGTATTTATAGCGTCTTGTTACTGTAACGCAGGTGGAGCAGACTCTGGTCTATTTATACTGTCTTGTTACTGTAACGCAGGTGGAGCAGACTCTGGTGTATTTATACTGTATTGTTACTGTAACGCAGGAGGAGCAGACTCTGGTGTATTTATAGTGTCTTGTTACTGTAACGCAGGTGGAGCAGACTCTGGTGTATTTATACTGTATTGTTACTGTAACGCAGGAGGAGCAGACTCTGGTGTATTTATAGTGTCTTGTTACTGTAACGCAGGAGGAGCAGACTCTGGTGTATTTATAGTGTCTTGTTACTGTAACGCAGGAGGAGCAGACTCTGGTGTATTTATAGTGTCTTGTTACTGTAACGCAGGAGGAGCAGACTCTGGTGTATTTATACTGTCTTGTTACTGTAACGCAGGAGGAGCAGACTCTGGTGTATTTATACTGTCTTGTTACTGTAACGCAGGAGGAGCAGACTCTGGTGTATTTATAGTGTCTTGTTACTGTAACGCAGGTGGAGCAGACTCTGGTGTATATATAGTGTCTTGTTACTGTAACGCAGGAGGAGCAGACTCTGGTGTATTTATACTGTCTTGTTACTGTAACGCAGGAGGAGCAGACTCTGGTGTATTTATAGTGTCTTGTTACTGTAACGCAGGTGGAGCAGACTCTGGTGTATTTATAGTGTCTTGTTACTGTAACGCAGGAGGAGCAGACTCTGGTGTATTTATAGTGTCTTGTTACTGTAACGCAGGTGGAGCAGACTCTGGTGTATTTATAGTGTCTTGTTACTGTAACGCAGGAGGAGCAGACTCTGGTGTATTTATACTGTCTTGTTACTGTAACGCAGGTGGAGCAGACTCTGGTGTATTTATAGTGTCTTGTTACTGTAACGCAGGAGGAGCAGACTCTGGTGTATTTATAGTGTCTTGTTACTGTAACGCAGGTGGAGCAGACTCTGGTGTATTTATAGTGTCTTGTTACTGTAACGCAGGAGGAGCAGACTCTGGTGTATTTATACTGTCTTGTTACTGTAACGCAGGAGGAGCAGACTCTGGTGTATTTATAGTGTCTTGTTACTGTAACGCAGGAGGAGCAGACTCTGGTGTATTTATAGTGTCTTGTTACTGTAACGCAGGAGGAGCAGACTCTGGTGTATTTATACTGTCTTGTTACTGTAACGCAAGAGGAGCAGACTCTGGTGTATTTATACTGTCCTGTTACTGTAACGCAGGAGGAGCAGACTCTGGTGTATTTATACTGTCTTGTTACTGTAACGCAGGAGGAGCAGACTCTGGTGTATTTATACTGTCTTGTTACTGTAACGCAGGTGGAGCAGACTCTGGTGTATTTATACTGTCTTGTTACTGTAACGCAGGAGGAGCAGACTCTGGTGTATTTATAGTGTCTTGTTACTGTAACGCAGGAGGAGCAGACTCTGGTGTATTTATAGTGTCTTGTTACTGTAACGCAGGAGGAGCAGACTCTGGTGTATTTATACTGTCTTGTTACTGTAACGCAGGAGGAGCAGACTCTGGTGTATTTATAGTGTCTTGTTACTTTAACGCAGGAGGAGCAGACTCTGGTGTATTTATACTGTCTTGTTACTTTAACGCAGGAGGAGCAGACTCTGGTGTATTTATACTGTCTTGTTACTGTAACGCAGGAGGAGCAGACTCTGGTGTATTTATACTGTCTTGTTACTTTAACGCAGGAGGAGCAGACTCTGGTGTATTTATACTGTCTTGTTACTTTAACGCAGGAGGAGCAGACTCTGGTGTATTTATACTGTCTTGTTACTGTAACGCAGGAGGAGCAGACTCTGGTGTATTTATACTGTCTTGTTACTGTAACGCAGGAGGAGCAGACTCTGGTGTATTTATAGTGTATTGTTACTGTAACGCAGGAGGAGCAGACTCTGGTGTATTTATAGTGTATTGTTACTGTAACGCAGGAGGAGCAGACTCTGGTGTATTTATACTGTCCTGTTACTGTAACGCAGGTGGAGCAGACTCTGGTGTATTTATAGCGTCTTGTTACTGTAACGCAGGTGGAGCAGACTCTGGTGTATTTATAGCGTCTTGTTACTGTAACGCAGGAGGAGCAGACTCTGGTGTATTTATAGCGTCTTGTTACTGTAACGCAGGAGGAGCAGACTCTGGTGTATTTATAGTGTCTTGTTACTGTAACGCAGGAGGAGCAGACTCTGGTGTATTTATACTGTCTTGTTACTGTAACGCAGGAGGAGCAGACTCTGGTGTATTTATAGTGTCTTGTTACTGTAACGCAGGAGGAGCAGACTCTGGTGTATTTATACTGTCTTGTTACTGTAACGCAGGAGGAGCAGACTCTGGTGTATTTATAGTGTCTTGTTACTGTAACGCAGGAGGAGCAGACTCTGGTGTATTTATACTGTCTTGTTACTGTAACGCAGGAGGAGCAGACTCTGGTGTATTTATAGCGTCTTGTTACTGTAACGCAGGTGGAGCAGACTCTGGTGTATTTATACTGTCTTGTTACTGTAACGCAGGTGGAGCAGACTCTGGTGTATTTATACTGTATTGTTACTGTAACGCAGGAGGAGCAGACTCTGGTGTATTTATAGTGTCTTGTTACTGTAACGCAGGTGGAGCAGACTCTGGTGTATTTATACTGTATTGTTACTGTAACGCAGGAGGAGCAGACTCTGGTGTATTTATAGTGTCTTGTTACTGTAACGCAGGAGGAGCAGACTCTGGTGTATTTATAGTGTCTTGTTACTGTAACGCAGGAGGAGCAGACTCTGGTGTATTTATAGTGTCTTATTACTGTAACGCAGGAGGAGCAGACTCTGGTGTATTTATACTGTCTTGTTACTGTAACGCAGGAGGAGCAGACTCTGGTGTATTTATACTGTCTTGTTACTGTAACGCAGGAGGAGCAGACTCTGGTGTATTTATAGTGTCTTGTTACTGTAACGCAGGTGGAGCAGACTCTGGTGTATATATAGTGTCTTGTTACTGTAACGCAGGAGGAGCAGACTCTGGTGTATTTATACTGTCTTGTTACTGTAACGCAGGAGGAGCAGACTCTGGTGTATTTATAGTGTCTTGTTACTGTAACGCAGGTGGAGCAGACTCTGGTGTATTTATAGTGTCTTGTTACTGTAACGCAGGAGGAGCAGACTCTGGTGTATTTATAGTGTCTTGTTACTGTAACGCAGGTGGAGCAGACTCTGGTGTATTTATAGTGTCTTGTTACTGTAACGCAGGAGGAGCAGACTCTGGTGTATTTATACTGTCTTGTTACTGTAACGCAGGTGGAGCAGACTCTGGTGTATTTATAGTGTCTTGTTACTGTAACGCAGGAGGAGCAGACTCTGGTGTATTTATAGTGTCTTGTTACTGTAACGCAGGTGGAGCAGACTCTGGTGTATTTATAGTGTCTTGTTACTGTAACGCAGGAGGAGCAGACTCTGGTGTATTTATACTGTCTTGTTACTGTAACGCAGGAGGAGCAGACTCTGGTGTATTTATAGTGTCTTGTTACTGTAACGCAGGAGGAGCAGACTCTGGTGTATTTATAGTGTCTTGTTACTGTAACGCAGGAGGAGCAGACTCTGGTGTATTTATACTGTCTTGTTACTGTAACGCAAGAGGAGCAGACTCTGGTGTATTTATACTGTCCTGTTACTGTAACGCAGGAGGAGCAGACTCTGGTGTATTTATACTGTCTTGTTACTGTAACGCAGGAGGAGCAGACTCTGGTGTATTTATACTGTCTTGTTACTGTAACGCAGGTGGAGCAGACTCTGGTGTATTTATACTGTCTTGTTACTGTAACGCAGGAGGAGCAGACTCTGGTGTATTTATAGTGTCTTGTTACTGTAACGCAGGAGGAGCAGACTCTGGTGTATTTATAGTGTCTTGTTACTGTAACGCAGGAGGAGCAGACTCTGGTGTATTTATACTGTCTTGTTACTGTAACGCAGGAGGAGCAGACTCTGGTGTATTTATAGTGTCTTGTTACTTTAACGCAGGAGGAGCAGACTCTGGTGTATTTATACTGTCTTGTTACTTTAACGCAGGAGGAGCAGACTCTGGTGTATTTATACTGTCTTGTTACTGTAACGCAGGAGGAGCAGACTCTGGTGTATTTATACTGTCTTGTTACTTTAACGCAGGAGGAGCAGACTCTGGTGTATTTATACTGTCTTGTTACTTTAACGCAGGAGGAGCAGACTCTGGTGTATTTATACTGTCTTGTTACTGTAACGCAGGAGGAGCAGACTCTGGTGTATTTATACTGTCTTGTTACTGTAACGCAGGAGGAGCAGACTCTGGTGTATTTATAGTGTATTGTTACTGTAACGCAGGAGGAGCAGACTCTGGTGTATTTATAGTGTATTGTTACTGTAACGCAGGAGGAGCAGACTCTGGTGTATTTATACTGTCCTGTTACTGTAACGCAGGTGGAGCAGACTCTGGTGTATTTATAGCGTCTTGTTACTGTAACGCAGGTGGAGCAGACTCTGGTGTATTTATAGCGTCTTGTTACTGTAACGCAGGAGGAGCAGACTCTGGTGTATTTATAGCGTCTTGTTACTGTAACGCAGGAGGAGCAGACTCTGGTGTATTTATAGTGTCTTGTTACTGTAACGCAGGAGGAGCAGACTCTGGTGTATTTATACTGTCTTGTTACTGTAACGCAGGAGGAGCAGACTCTGGTGTATTTATAGTGTCTTGTTACTGTAACGCAGGAGGAGCAGACTCTGGTGTATTTATAGCGTCTTGTTACTGTAACGCAGGAGGAGCAGACTCTGGTGTATTTATACTGTCTTGTTACTGTAACGCAGTAGGAGCAGACTCTGGTGTATTTATAGTGTCTTGTTACTGTAACGCAGGAGGAGCAGACTCTGGTGTATTTATAGTGTATTGTTACTGTAACGCAGGAGGAGCAGACTCTGGTGTATTTATACTGTCCTGTTACTGTAACGCAGGTGGAGCAGACTCTGGTGTATTTATAGCGTCTTGTTACTGTAACGCAGGTGGAGCAGACTCTGGTGTATTTATAGTGTCTTGTTACTGTAACGCAGGAGGAGCAGACTCTGGTGTATTTATAGCGTCCTGTTACTGTAACGCAGGAGGAGCAGACTCTGGTGTATTTATACTGTCCTGTTACTGTAACGCAGGAGGAGCAGACTCTGGTGTATTTATACTGTCCTGTTACTGTAACGCAGGAGGAGCAGACTCTGGTGTATTTATAGCGTCTTGTTACTGTAACGCAGGAGGAGCAGACTCTGGTGTATTTATACTGTCTTGTTACTGTAACGCAGGTGGAGCAGACTCTGGTGTATTTATACTGTCTTGTTACTGTAACGCAGGAGGAGCAGACTCTGGTGTATTTATAGCGTCTTGTTACTGTAACGCAGGTGGAGCAGACTCTGGTGTATTTATACTGTCTTGTTACTGTAACGCAGGAGGAGCAGACTCTGGTGTATTTATAGTGTCTTGTTACTGTAACGCAGGAGGAGCAGACTCTGGTGTATTTATAGTGTATTGTTACTGTAACGCAGGAGGAGCAGACTCTGGTGTATTTATACTGTATTGTTACTGTAACGCAGGTGGAGCAGACTCTGGTGTATTTATAACGTCTTGTTACTGTAACGCAGCTGCTGCAGAACCTCCTAATTCACACCTCAGCCTCTTCTCTATCTACACCCTCGGCCTGGGACAGCTCATAGAGTCCCATGGCTTCCAGTATCACTCCTACGCTGACGACACACAGATCTACCTCTCTGGTCCAGACATCACCACCTTACTATCCAGAATCCCACAATGTCTATCATCCTCCTTCTCCTCTCACTTTCTAAAACTTAACATGGATAAAGCAGAATTCATCCTCTTTCCCCCATCTTGCTCAACCCCCCCCCCCAGACCTATCTATGACGTTCACCGGCTGCACACTCTCCCCGATCTGCCAAGTCCGCTGCCTTGGAGTGACCTTGGATTCTGCCCTCTTCTTCCGACCGCACATCCAAGCCCTTTCCACCACCTGCCGCCTCCAACTCAAAAACATCTCCCTCATCCGCGCTTTCCTCAACTTTGAATCTGCGAAAATGCTTGTACCTGCCCTCATCATCTCCCGCCTAGACTACTGCAACACTCTCCTCTGTGGCCTTCCATCTAGCACTCTCGCACCCCTCCAATCTATCCTAAACCTTTTGGGGAGGCCGTCATGATGGGGGGTTGGTTTGAGGAAGACCCCGGGTGGTGATTAGGTAGTTTAAGTATGGGGGGCGGGTACCAAGGGGTTAAATAGTGGTAGTTTGGCGAGAGAAGGGGCCATTGTGCGCAGCAACGTGAGGTATCCCACACCCACCCACCCAGGTTATCTGACAGTCGTGCTGTCCCTGCCACTTACCATGGAGCTGGACGCGATGATGGGGGAGCTAATAGCGGTAGTGCGGGGTGCCGGCTGGCTTCAGGACCGGATCCAGCTGGTGATGAGGGAGGATGCTGCGGCGGCTACTACATCGCTTCAGCCGCCCGCATTACGGCCGCGGCGGTCTTGCCCGGAACTGTCCCCCCTTCGGGCTCAGCGCCGCAGACGGAGCCCCTCATGGGACCCTTCCCGCGTGAAGGCCTCGGGTAATGCTTCCGGCCGGGAGGAGGTTGGGCTTGGCTGCCCGAGTTGCCTATGGGAAGTTTTGGAGGCACCGTAGCGGGGCTTATCCGGTCATCATTGGCGCCCGGTACGTGGGAGACATGCTTAAAAGCCTGGCGGTGTTGGGAAGAGTGGCGGTTTCGGTTGGGGGTTGAGACGGGCAATTTGGAAATACTGTTGTTGTTCATAGGGCATTGCAGGGAAGAGGGGGGGTCAGTGTCTAAATTGAATTGTTATATTTCGGGGTTGTCGTTTGTGACATCCGTCAACTTCCGCAGCCTAAAACCAAAGTCTTTTTTAGTGGTAAGGGCATTAAAAGGTTGGCGTTGTTTGCGGGCGGGGGTAGATAATAGGAGGCCGGTTTTGTTTGCATTGCTCTTGAGGGTGGGGGGACAGTTGGGTAGTGTTTGTAGGTCAGGGTGAGAGTTACGGCTGTTTCGACTAGCTTTTTCGCTGGCATTTTTTTGGAGCGTTGCGTTTGGGTGAGCTGGTCTGTCCGACTGTTAGGAGACGGGGGGGGCGGTGTTTGGGGACAATGTGGACCTTTTTCCAGATCGAGTGGAGGTTTTAATTAGACATTCAAAAACGGATGTGTATGGGAAGGGGCGCAGGGTGGTGGTGTTTGCTCAATGTGTCCGGTTCATTGTATGCGGGAGTATGGAGCGGGGGTTCGCGGGGAAGTCTCTCCTTTGCTGGTTCATGCTGATGGGTCTTTCCTTTCCCGTTTCCAGCGGTCTTTAGGAAGTGTTTGGTTCAGTTGGGCATAGGGCAGGCAGGTTATTCTAGTCACTCCTTTAGGATTGGGGCGGTGACGGAGGTGGCTCGTGGGGGTTGGGTGGTGATGTGATAAAATGGATCGGCAGATGGGAGCTTATGTAGCAATGGTTTATTTAAAAAAAGAGTTGATCTGAAACTGTTTGCTGCTGTATAGGATGTGGTTTATTCGGTAGAGTTGCTTCTTAGTGTTTTTGTTTGTCTCGTTACAGGTGCGGACCCAGCGTTAGTTTGGATTTTTGGACATTCGTATGTCTTCTGGGGAGCCATCCGGGCAGCGGTTCGGCCTGATGGGCAGCAGTTGGGGTTTCCTCGTTTGGTAGCGGTGGTAAGATGGCTGGGTCGCAGAGGAATGGTGTGGGGCGGGCGGGGTATTGCCTGAGGTTCACAGGTTTGTTAAGCAGGACAGGGCTCCGGATGTGCTGGTCCTGCATATTGGGGAGCGACCTTTTTGGGAATTAGTCCGGGATATAAAATTTGATTTGCTAAGGTGGTGGGCGCTGTTCCCGAGGTTAGTAACTGTGTGGTCGGATATAGTGCCGAGGAAGGTGTGGAGGGGGTGATCAAGGCCCGGGTGAAGGTGAATCAGGCAAATTGGGCGTTTCATGGCGAGGAATGGGGCGGTAGCAGTGAGGCACGTGGAACTTGAGAAAGGTACTGGTGGTTTCTGGCGGGTAGACGGAGTTCATCTGAACGCAGTGGAGTTAGATATGTGGTGTCTGGCCTTGCAGGATGGTATCGAGACTGCTTTGCGGGTGTGGATGGATGCGCCGGATTGAGAGGTCAAGCCTGTGCGTTGGTGGCGGGGGGGCGGTCCATGAAGTTGGAGAGATTATCTGGTGGTGAGGATGGGAGGGCTTCACGGTTGGGGCTGGACTCCCATGGTTGGCGATTGGTTGTGGCTGAATTTTGGGGGGCCGTCAGTGGTGGCAAGACTGCTCAACATGGTGGGGTAACTCATTAATTTTTGGGCTTCAAGGACCTCCCCTTTTGGATTGAGGGTTATACATACGTTGTTGGTTATAATATTAAAAGGGTTATTTATATATGTATATGTGTGTTATGTTAATAAAAACTGCTGCTGTGGCCGATTTAATCCAATATTGGTGTCCGTGTCTTCTTGGGGTTAGTTAACCTGGGTTGTGGGGATCAGGTGGGGGAGGCATGGGACAATTAAGTAGTTGGGATGGTGGGGGGAGGGGTCGAGTGACAAATAGCCAATATCTCCGTCAAGTAGAATCCTTCAAAAGAAACCTGAAAACCCACCTCTTCAGACAAGCCTACAACCAGTGACCCTGCTGCCTCTATACCGCCACGACCAGCTTCACCCGCACCTACTGTGTCCTTCTCCCATACCATGTAGATTGTAAGCCTCGCGGGCAGGGCCCTCTCTCCTTCTGTACCAGTCTGTAACTCGTCTCATTCATGCTTAGTGCAATTGTCTGTATTATTTATGTGCACCGCTTATCATATGTACAGCGCTATGGGATGAATGGCGCTATAATAATAATAATGTCACGACAGAGGGTAGGGATAAGTGCAGCCCTAAACTACCCCCCCCACCTCTGTCCCTGCCTACTTGCATGGCCCGTCCTAACCGACGGCGTACAACTTGGCGGCAGTCCCTCACTTAGACTGGTGCAGGGGCCTAAGAAGATAAAGACGTACCGTAACAGAGTCGTCACGCAGGTACACAGGGAGCAATACAATAACGAGGTCAAAACACAATCTGGAGTCAGAAGCCAAGAGGTCACGTCAATTCCAGTGAGGTCACAAGGTCGAGGTCAAAAACAGAGCTGAGGTCCAAACACACACAGAAAGGCGCAATACAGAATGCTGGTGAGGGTAGCAAGACCATTCACAGGCTGCCTGTTTAAATAACCCCTACAGGTGAGTCACGCGACTGATTGCTCATAACACAGCTGAGCGCCGATTCATTAACATTGGCGCTCGGATCCCCTGCTGCTTGTTGTGTAGGTGACGGAGGACGCTGGCCACGCTGAGGAGGCGTGCGCAGCCGGGTCCCCCCATGGAGACGAGGACTCTGACCGCGTTTTTGCTCCGCTGTATGCGCGGGATGCCGGCGGCGCTGCAAGTGAAGAGCGCGCCGCTGGCTCCCCGTGACAGTACCCCCCCTTCTACGAGGGGCCACTGGACCCATAATCACTGGAGAGGGTTTCTCAGAGTGAGCTAAATAAAAGTTTTTTACCAAGTCTTAGCATGCATCTTGCTAGCTGGTATCCAAGACCTCTCCTCCAGTGAACCAAATATTGCAACGAATTCCGGACCTTTCTCACATCAAGGATTGTAGAAATTTCTAATTCTAGTAACGGCAACCTGGTGGAGATTCCTGAGTAGGGGATGCAGGCGGTACATACTTTTTAAGTAATGCTTTATGGAAAACATTATGTATACGAAAGGAGTCGGGTAACCGTAACTTAAAAGACACATATACGGACCAGTAGAGCGCGGTGCAAATTTACTTGAAGGTACCTTCAGAGACAAATTCCTGGTAGACAACCACACTTTATCTCCCACCTTAATTCGAATGAGATTATAGGCCCCCTGAGATCGAGTTTGGTAAACCAGTGAGCCCCAAGAACTTTTTTTTCAACAAAGAAAAATCCTGCCCCCATAGGAGAAACTGAGGGTCTAATATGACCTTTTTTCAAACTTTCTTTAAAATATTCCCTCATAGATTGTGGTTCAGGACTGGACAAATCATAAATACGACCCTTAGGGTATTTGGATTCCAGAATAACATCTATGGTACAATCGTATGGTCTATGAGGGGGAAGAAATTCCGCATCGGACATGGAAAAAACATCAGTGAAGTCGCTGATGTATGGGGGAAGAGTTTTTGATTCAGCAGGGACTCCAGCCTGAATAACAGGTAGACAGTATGAATTAGATTTTAGTCCCCATTTCTCTAATTCACCCGTGGACCAGTTAATGACTGGGTTATGAATCTGGAGCCAAGGCATGCCCAAAACTACCTCCACGGGTACATTTTTTGTATCAAAAAAAGATCAAATTTCAGTATGAAGGCCCCCACAGTCAAGGTCACGTCAGGAGTACAAAATTCCACAGTTCCGCCCGCCAAAGGAGTAGAGTCAATGGCAATAATATGGACAGGGCTAGGAAGAGACGACATGGGTACCCCAATGGAAAGTGCAAAATTATGGTCAATAAAATTAGAAGCAGACCCTGAGTCAATAAACGCCTTTCCAGAACCCAAAGAAATAACCACCGGTACTGATGCTTTCTTATTACCCACTTCTGGGAGTACCTTAAAGGGATTCTGTCACCCAGGTTTCACCCCTGTCAGCTAAACATATGCTCGTTCGTGCCCAGCGCCGCCTTTCCAGACTTCTGCGACGCCTCTCGCGCTCTCTCCATCCCCCCTCCTCCTGCTGTAAGATCTCGCGCGTGCGCACAGGGCTCTGCCTGATGCACCCATGCGGACTTCTCGATTTGGCTTCTTGAAGCGAAGTGCGCATGCGCCAGGACTTCGCTCAACCCAGGTATGACCTGCACTCTGGCGCCAGCCTCTCAGAGCCCTGTGCGCACGCGCGATATCTTACAGCAGGAGGGAGAGCGAGAGGCGGCACAGAGGATTAGGAGGCGGTGCAGAAGTCTGGAAAGGCGGCGGTGGGTGCGGCGGGCACCTTACATCCCCTTGGGCACCTTATTTCTTTGAGTGACAGGTTAGTAAAACCTGTTTTTGTTTTTTTTTAGCAAAATAAGGCTACGGATCACATTTAGAAGCCCACATTAGGAATCGTGATGAGGCCCTGAACATCAGCATATGTTTAGCTGACAGGGGGGAAACCTGGTGACAGAATCCCTTTAACCTTCAAGATGTCCGGCCGTGATGATCTTTGGGAGAGAGGAGTCTTAGGGCATTGTCGTACCCAGTGGTCAGACTCTCCGCAATAAAAGCAGGCCCCCCCTTAGACGTTCCCCGCCCCCTAGTCACCATGGAGATGAGGACGCCAACCGCATCCTCGCTTCGCTGTATGTGTGGGATGCCAGTGGCGCTGCAAACGAAGAGCGCGCCGCCTGCTCCTTGTGACAAATAATAATAATGAGCGGATAAGTGCGCTCTTTAACGCTACAGTATGATCTTGGGCCACTGTACAGTTCTTTATACATGGCGCTTAGTTGTTAAAGCGGAAGGCTCGAATTAAAGGAGGTGGCGCGTGTCAATTTAAGATGAATTTTAGAAATTTAAGTCCCTGTCACCTATGCAGAGCAGGGGTTTATTCATGTCAAAAATGGTAAAATGTCACCCAAGAATGTTCCAGACTATTTAGTGAAATGCAGACATCCCAACCTGCAAAAACTCATTTCAGGGAGTTTTTTTTTTTCTTTCACAAACTTTTTATTACATTTTCCAAACATCTGCAGTATCTGCACACTGTGCTCTATGGTGTGCAGGACGGGGCTCATCACCCTGTATATGATTAGAGGGGTTCTGTCACCACCTATAAGTCCTGTGAGGTAAACATCTGCAGTATCCGCACACTGTGCTCTATGGTGTGGAGGACGGGGCTCATCACCCTGTATATGATTAGAGGGGTTCTGTCACCACCTATAAGTCCTGTGAGGTAAACATCTGCAGTATCCGCACACTGTGCTCTATGGAGTGGAGGACGGGGCTCATCACCCTGTATATGATTAGAGGGGTTCTGTCCTCACCTATAAGTCCTGTGAGGTAAACATCTGCAGTATCCGCACACTGTGCTCTATGGTGTGGAGGACGGGGCTCATCACCCTGTATATGATTAGAGGGGTTCTGTCACCACCTATAAGTCCTGTGAGGTAAACATCTGCAGTATCTTGCACACTGTGCTCTATGGTGTGGAGGACGGGGCTCATCACCCTGTATATGATTAGAGAGGTTCTGTCACCACCTATAAGTCCTGTGAGGTAAACATCTGCAGTATCCGCACACTGTGCTCTATGGTGTGGAGGACGGGGCTCATCACCCTGTATATGATTAGAGGGGTTCTGTCCTCACCTATAAGTCCTGTGAGGTAAACATCTGCAGTATCTGCACACTGTGCTCTATGGTGTGGAGGACGGGGCTCATCACCCTGTATATGATTAGAGGGGTTCTGTCCTCACCTATAAGTCCTGTGAGGTAAACATCTGCAGTATCTGCACACTGTGCTCTATGGTGTGGAGGACGGGGCTCATCACCCTGTATATGATTAGAGGGGTTCTGTCCTCACCTATAAGTCCTGTGAGGTAAACATCTGCAGTATCTGCACACTGTGCTCTATGGTGTGGAGGACGGGGCTTATCACCCTGTATATGATTAGAGGGGTTCTGTCACCACCTATAAGTCCTGTGAGGTAAACATCTGCAGTATCCGCACACTGTGCTCTATGGTGTGGAGGACGGGGCTCATCACCCTGTATATGATTAGAGGGGTTCTGTCACCACCTATAAGTCCTGTGAGGTAAACATCTGCAGTATCCGCACACTGTGCTCTATGGTGTGGAGGACGGGGCTCATCACCCTGTATATGATTAGAGGGGTTCTGTCCTCACCTATAAGTCCTGTGAGGTAAACATCTGCAGTATCCGCACACTGTGCTCTATGGTGTGGAGGACGGGGCTCATCACCCTGTATATGATTAGAGGGGTTCTGTCCTCACCTATAAGTCCTGTGAGGTAAACATCTGCAGTATCTGCACACTGTGCTCTATGGTGTGGAGGACGGGGCTCATCACCCTGTATATGATTAGAGGGGTTCTGTCCTCACCTATAAGTCCTGTGAGGTAAACATCTGCAGTATCTGCACACTGTGCTCTATGGTGTGGAGGACGGGGCTCATCACCCTGTATATGATTAGAGGGGTTCTGTCACCACCTATAAGTCCTGTGAGGTAAACATCTGCAGTATCTGCACACTGTGCTCTATGGTGTGGAGGACGGGGCTCATCACCCTGTATATGATTAGAGGGGTTCTGTCCTCACCTATAAGTCCTGTGAGGTAAACATCTGCAGTATCTGCACACTGTGCTCTATGGTGTGGAGGACGGGGCTCATCACCCTGTATATGATTAGAGGGGTTCTGTCCTCACCTATAAGTCCTGTGAGGTAAACATCTGCAGTATCCGCACACTGTGCTCTATGGTGTGGAGGACGGGGCTCATCACCCTGTATATGATTAGAGGGGTTCTGTCCTCACCTATAAGTCCTGTGAGGTAAACATCTGCAGTATCTGCACACTGTGCTCTATGGTGTGGAGGACGGGGCTCATCACCCTGTATATGATTAGAGGGGTTCTGTCCTCACCTATAAGTCCTGTGAGGTAAACATCTGCAGTATCTGCACACTGTGCTCTATGGTGTGGAGGACGGGGCTCATCACCCTGTATATGATTAGAGGGGTTCTGTCACCACCTATAAGTCCTGTGAGGTAAACATCTGCAGTATCCGCACACTGTGCTCTATGGTGTGGAGGACGGGGCTCATCACCCTGTATATGATTAGAGGGGTTCTGTCACCACCTATAAGTCCTGTGAGGTAAACATCTGCAGTATCTGCACACTGTGCTCTATGGTGTGGAGGACGGGGCTCATCACCCTGTATATGATTAGAGGGGTTCTGTCCTCACCTATAAGTCCTGTGAGGTAAACATCTGCAGTATCTGCACACTGTGCTCTATGGTGTGGAGGACGGGGCTCATCACCCTGTATATGATTAGAGGGGTTCTGTCCTCACCTATAAGTCCTGTGAGGTAAACATCTGCAGTATCCGCACACTGTGCTCTATGGTGTGGAGGACGGGGCTCATCACCCTGTATATGATTAGAGGGGTTCTGTCACCACCTATAAGTCCTGTGAGGTAAACATCTGCAGTATCCGCACACTGTGCTCTATGGTGTGGAGGACGGGGCTCATCACCCTGTATATGATTAGAGGGGTTCTGTCCTCACCTATAAGTCCTGTGAGGTAAACATCTGCAGTATCCGCACACTGTGCTCTATGGTGTGGAGGACGGGGCTCATCACCCTGTATATGATTAGAGGGGTTCTGTCCTCACCTATAAGTCCTGTGAGGTAAACATCTGCAGTATCTGCACACTGTGCTCTATGGTGTGGAGGACGGGGCTCATCACCCTGTATATGATTAGAGGGGTTCTGTCCTCACCTATAAGTCCTGTGAGGTAAACATCTGCAGTATCTGCACACTGTGCTCTATGGTGTGGAGGACGGGGCTCATCACCCTGTATATGATTAGAGGGGTTCTGTCCTCACCTATAAGTCCTGTGAGGTAAACATCTGCAGTATCTGCACACTGTGCTCTATGGTGTGGAGGACGGGGCTCATCACCCTGTATATGATTAGAGGGGTTCTGTCCCCACCTATAAGTCCTGTGAGGTAAACATCTGCAGTATCTGCACACTGTGCTCTATGGTGTGGAGGACGGGGCTCATCACCCTGTATATGATTAGAGGGGTTCTGTCCTCACCTATAAGTCCTGTGAGGTAAACATCTGCAGTATCCGCACACTGTGCTCTATGGTGTGGAGGACGGGGCTCATCACCCTGTATATGATTAGAGGGGTTCTGTCCTCACCTATAAGTCGTGTGAGGTAAACATCTGCAGTATCTGCACACTGTGCTCTATGGTGTGGAGGACGGGGCTCATCACCCTGTATATGATTAGAGGGGTTCTGTCACCACCTATAAGTCCTGTGAGGTAAACATCTGCAGTATCTGCACACTGTGCTCTATGGTGTGGAGGACGGGGCTCATCACCCTGTATATGATTAGAGGGGTTCTGTCACCACCTATAAGTCCTGTGAGGTAAACATCTGCAGTATCCGCACACTGTGCTCTATGGTGTGGAGGACGGGGCTCATCACCCTGTATATGATTAGAGGGGTTCTGTCACCACCTATAAGTCCTGTGAGGTAAACATCTGCAGTATCTGCACACTGTGCTCTATGGTGTGGAGGACGGGGCTCATCACCCTGTATATGATTAGAGGGGTTCTGTCACCACCTATAAGTCCGGTGAGGTAAACATCTGCAGTATCCGCACACTGTGCTCTATGGTGTGGAGGACGGGGCTCATCACCGTGTATATGATTAGAGGGGTTCTGTCACCACCTATAAGTCCTGTGAGGTAAACATCTGCAGTATCTGCACACTGTGCTCTATGGTGTGGAGGACGGGGCTCATCACCCTGTATATGATTAGAGGGGTTCTGTCACCACCTATAAGTCCTGTGAGGTAAACATCTGCAGTATCTGCACACTGTGCTCTATGGTGTGGAGGACGAGGCTCATCACCCTGTATATGATTAGAGGGGTTCTGTCACCACCTATAAGTCCTGTGAGGTAAACATCTGCAGTATCCGCACACTGTGCTCTATGGTGAGGAGGACGGGGCTCATCACCCTGTATATGATTAGAGGGGTTCTGTCCTCACCTATAAGTCCTGTGAGGTAAACATCTGCAGTATCTGCACACTGTGCTCTATGGTGTGGAGGACGGGGCTCATCACCCTGTATATGATTAGAGGGGTTCTGTCACCACCTATAAGTCCTGTGAGGTAAACATCTGCAGTATCTGCACACTGTGCTCTATGGTGTGGAGGACGGGGCTCATCACCCTGTATATGATTAGAGGGGTTCTGTCCTCACCTATAAGTCCTGTGAGGTAAACATCTGCAGTATCCGCACACTGTGCTCTATGGTGTGGAGGACGGGGCTCATCACCCTGTATATGATTAGAGGGGTTCTGTCACCACCTATAAGTCCTGTGAGGTAAACATCTGCAGTATCTGCACACTGTGCTCTATGGTGTGGAGGACGGGGCTCATCACCCTGTATATGATTAGAGAGGTTCTGTCACCACCTATAAGTCCTGTGAGGTAAACATCTGCAGTATCTGCACACTGTGCTCTATGGTGTGGAGGACGGGGCTCATCACCCTGTATATGATTAGAGGGGTTCTGTCCTCACCTATAAGTCCTGTGAGGTAAACATCTGCAGTATCCGCACACTGTGCTCTATGGTGTGGAGGACGGGGCTCATCACACTGTATATGATTAGAGGGGTTCTGTCACCACCTATAAGTCCTGTGAGGTAAACATCTGCAGTATCTTCACACTGTGCTCTATGGTGTGGAGGACGGGGCTCATCACCCTGTATATGATTAGAGGGGTTCTGTCCTCACCTATAAGTCCTGTGAGGTAAACATCTGCAGTATCCGCACACTGTGCTCTATGGTGTGGAGGACGGGGCTCATCACCCTGTATATGATTAGAGGGGTTCTGTCCTCACCTATAAGTCCTGTGAGGTAAACATCTGCAGTATCCGCACACTGTGCTCTATGGTGTGGAGGACGGGGCTCATCACCCTGAATATGATTAGAGGGGTTCTGTCACCACCTATAAGTCCTGTGAGGTAAACATCTGCAGTATCTGCACACTGTGCTCTATGGTGTGGAGGACGGGGCTCATCACCCTGTATATGATTAGATGGGTTCTGTCACCACCTATAAGTCCTGTGAGGTAAACATCTGCAGTATCCGCACACTGTGCTCTATGGTGTGGAGGACGGGGCTCATCACCCTGTATATGATTAGAGGGGTTCTGTCACCACCTATAAGTCCTGTGAGGTAAACATCTGCAGTATCTGCACACTGTGCTCTATGGTGTGGAGGACGGGGCTCATCACCCTGTATATGATTAGAGGGGTTCTGTCACCACCTATAAGTCCTGTGAGGTAAACATCTGCAGTATCTGCACACTGTGCTCTATGGTGTGGAGGACGGGGCTCATCACCCTGTATATGATTAGAGGGGTTCTGTCCTCACCTATAAGTCCTGTGAGGTAAACATCTGCAGTATCTGCACACTGTGCTCTATGGTGTGGAGGACGGGGCTCATCACCCTGTATATGATTAGAGGGGTTCTGTCCTCACCTATAAGTCCTGTGAGGTAAACATCTGCAGTATCTGCACACTGTGCTCTATGGTGTGGAGGACGGGGCTCATCACCCTGTATATGATTAGAGGGGTTCTGTCCTCACCTATAAGTCCTGTGAGGTAAACATCTGCAGTATCTGCACACTGTGCTCTATGGTGTGGAGGACGGGGCTCATCACCCTGTATATGATTAGAGGGGTTCTGTCCTCACCTATAAGTCCTGTGAGGTAAACATCTGCAGTATCTGCACACTGTGCTCTATGGTGTGGAGGACGGGGCTCATCACCCTGTATATGATTAGAGGGGTTCTGTCCTCACCTATAAGTCCTGTGAGGTAAACATCTGCAGTATCCGCACACTGTGCTCTATGGTGTGGAGGACGGGGCTCATCACCCTGTATATGATTAGAGGGGTTCTGTCACCACCTATAAGTCCTGTGAGGTAAACATCTGCAGTATCTGCACACTGTGCTCTATGGTGTGGAGGACGGGGCTCATCACCCTGTATATGATTAGAGGGGTTCTGTCCTCACCTATAAGTCCTGTGAGGTAAACATCTGCAGTATCTGCACACTGTGCTCTATGGTGTGGAGGACGGGGCTCATCACCCTGTATATGATTAGAGGGGTTCTGTCACCACCTATAAGTCCTGTGAGGTAAACATCTGCAGTATCTGCACACTGTGCTCTATGGTGTGGAGGACGGGGCTCATCACCCTGTATATGATTAGAGGGGTTCTGTCCTCACCTATAAGTCCTGTGAGGTAAACATCTGCAGTATCCGCACACTGTGCTCTATGGTGTGGAGGACGGGGCTCATCACCCTGTATATGATTAGAGGGGTTCTGTCACCACCTATAAGTCCTGTGAGGTAAACATCTGCAGTATCCGCACACTGTGCTCTATGGTGTGGAGGACGGGGCTCATCACCCTGTATATGATTAGAGGGGTTCTGTCACCACCTATAAGTCCTGTGAGGTAAACATCTGCAGTATCTGCACACTGTGCTCTATAGTGTGGAGGACGGGGCTCATCACCCTGTATATGATTAGAGGGGTTCTGTCCTCACCTATAAGTCCTGTGAGGTAAACATCTGCAGTATCCGCACACTGTGCTCTATGGTGTGGAGGACGGGGCTCATCACCCTGTATATGATTAGAGGGGTTCTGTCCTCACCTATAAGTCCTGTGAGGTAAACATCTGCAGTATCTGCACACTGTGCTCTATGGTGTGGAGGACGGGGCTCATCACCCTGTATATGATTAGAGGGGTTCTGTCACCACCTATAAGTCCTGTGAGGTAAACATCTGCAGTATCTGCACACTGTGCTCTATGGTGTGGAGGACGGGGCTCATCACCCTGTATATGATTAGAGGGGTTCTGTCCTCACCTATAAGTCCTGTGAGGTAAACATCTGCAGTATCTGCACACTGTGCTCTATGGTGTGGAGGACGGGGCTCATCACCCTGTATATGATTAGAGGGGTTCTGTCCTCACCTATAAGTCCTGTGAGGTAAACATCTGCAGTATCTGCACACTGTGCTCTATGGAGTGGAGGACGGGGCTCATCACCCTGTATATGATTAGAGGGGTTCTGTCCTCACCTATAAGTCCTGTGAGGTAAACATCTGCAGTATCCGCACACTGTGCTCTATGGTGTGGAGGACGGGGCTCATCACCCTGTATATGATTAGAGGGGTTCTGTCCTCACCTATAAGTCCTGTGAGGTAAACATCTGCAGTATCTGCACACTGTGCTCTATAGTGTGGAGGACGGGGCTCATCACCCTGTATATGATTAGAGGGGTTCTGTCCTCACCTATAAGTCCTGTGAGGTAAACATCTGCAGTATCTGCACACTGTGCTCTATGGTGTGGAGGACGAGGCTCATCACCCTGTATATGATTAGAGGGGTTCTGTCACCACCTATAAGTCCTGTGAGGTAAACATCTGCAGTATCTGCACACTGTGCTCTATGGTGTGGAGGACGGGGCTCATCACCCTGTATATGATTAGAGGGGTTCTGTCACCACCTATAAGTCCTGTGAGGTAAACATCTGCAGTATCTGCACACTGTGCTCTATGGTGTGGAGGACGGGGCTCATCACCCTGTATATGATTAGAGGGGTTCTGTCACCACCTATAAGTCCTGTGAGGTAAACATCTGCAGTATCCGCACACTGTGCTCTATGGTGTGGAGGACGGGGCTCATCACCCTGTATATGATTAGAGGGGTTCTGTCCTCACCTATAAGTCCTGTGAGGTAAACATCTGCAGTATCTGCACACTGTGCTCTATGGTGTGGAGGACGGGGCTCATCACCCTGTATATGATTAGAGAGGTTCTGTCCTCACCTATAAGTCCTGTGAGGTAAACATCTGCAGTATCCGCACACTGTGCTCTATGGTGTGGAGGACGGGGCTCATCACCCTGTATATGATTAGATGGGTTCTGTCCTCACCTATAAGTCCTGTGAGGTAAACATCTGCAGTATCCGCACACTGTGCTCTATGGTGTGGAGGACGGGGCTCATCACCCTGTATATGATTAGAGGGGTTCTGTCCTCACCTATAAGTCCTGTGAGGTAAACATCTGCAGTATCTGCACACTGTGCTCTATGGTGTGGAGGACGGGGCTCATCACCCTGTATATGATTAGAGGGGTTCTGTCCTCACCTATAAGTCCTGTGAGGTAAACATCTGCAGTATCCGCACACTGTGCTCTATGGTGTGGAGGACGGGGCTCATCACCCTGTATATGATTAGAGGGGTTCTGTCACCACCTATAAGTCCTGTGAGGTAAACATCTGCAGTATCTGCACACTGTGCTCTATGGTGTGGAGGACGGGGCTCATCACCCTGTATATGATTAGAGGGGTTCTGTCCTCACCTATAAGTCCTGTGAGGTAAACATCTGCAGTATCTGCACACTGTGCTCTATGGTGTGGAGGACGGGGCTCATCACCCTGTATATGATTAGAGGGGTTCTGTCCTCACCTATAAGTCCTGTGAGGTAAACATCTGCAGTATCTGCACACTGTGCTCTATGGTGTGGAGGACGGGGCTCATCACCCTGTATATGATTAGAGGGGTTCTGTCACCACCTATAAGTCCTGTGAGGTAAACATCTGCAGTATCTGCACACTGTGCTCTATGGTGTGGAGGACGGGGCTCATCACCCTGTATATGATTAGAGGGGTTCTGTCCTCACCTATAAGTCCTGTGAGGTAAACATCTGCAGTATCTGCACACTGTGCTCTATGGTGTGGAGGACGGGGCTCATCACCCTGTATATGATTAGAGGGGTTCTGTCCTCACCTATAAGTCCTGTGAGGTAAACATCTGCAGTATCTGCACACTGTGCTCTATGGTGTGGAGGACGGGGCTCATCACCCTGTATATGATTAGAGGGGTTCTGTCACCACCTATAAGTCCTGTGAGGTAAACATCTGCAGTATCTGCACACTGTGCTCTATGGTGTGGAGGACGGGGCTCATCACCCTGTATATGATTAGAGGGGTTCTGTCCTCACCTATAAGTCCTGTGAGGTAAACATCTGCAGTATCCGCACACTGTGCTCTATGGTGTGGAGGACGGGGCTCATCACCCTGTATATGATTAGAGGGGTTCTGTCCTCACCTATAAGTCCTGTGAGGTAAACATCTGCAGTATCTGCACACTGTGCTCTATGGTGTGGAGGACGGGGCTCATCACCCTGTATATGATTAGAGGGGTTCTGTCACCACCTATAAGTCCTGTGAGGTAAACACCTGCAGTATCCGCACACTGTGCTCTATGGTGTGGAGGACGGGGCTCATCACCCTGTATATGATTAGAGGGGTTCTGTCCTCACCTATAAGTCCTGTGAGGTAAACATCTGCAGTATCCGCACACTGTGCTCTATGGTGTGGAGGACGGGGCTCATCACCCTGTATATGATTAGAGGGGTTCTGTCACCACCTATAAGTCCTGTGAGGTAAACATCTGCAGTATCCGCACACTGTGCTCTATGGTGAGGAGGACGGGGCTCATCACCCTGTATATGATTAGAGGGGTTCTGTCCTCACCTATAAGTCCTGTGAGGTAAACATCTGCAGTATCTGCACACTGTGCTCTATGGTGTGGAGGACGGGGCTCATCACCCTGTATATGATTAGAGGGGTTCTGTCCCCACCTATAAGTCCTGTGAGGTAAACATCTGCAGTATCTGCACACTGTGCTCTATGGTGTGGAGGACGGGGCTCATCACCCTGTATATGATTAGAGGGGTTCTGTCCTCACCTATAAGTCCTGTGAGGTAAACATCTGCAGTATCCGCACACTGTGCTCTATGGTGTGGAGGACGGGGCTCATCACCCTGTATATGATTAGAGGGGTTCTGTCACCACCTATAAGTCCTGTGAGGTAAACATCTGCAGTATCTGCACACTGTGCTCTATGGTGTGGAGGACGGGGCTCATCACCCTGTATATGATTAGAGGGGTTCTGTCACCACCTATAAGTCCTGTGAGGTAAACATCTGCAGTATCCGCACACTGTGCTCTATGGTGTGGAGGACGGGGCTCATCACCCTGTATATGATTAGAGGGGTTCTGTCACCACCTATAAGTCCTGTGAGGTAAACATCTGCAGTATCTGCACACTGTGCTCTATGGTGTGGAGGACGGGGCTCATCACCCTGTATATGATTAGAGGGGTTCTGTCACCACCTATAAGTCCTGTGAGGTAAACATCTGCAGTATCTGCACACTGTGCTCTATGGTGTGGAGGACGGGGCTCATCACCCTGTATATGATTAGAGGGGTTCTGTCACCACCTATAAGTCCTGTGAGGTAAACATCTGCAGTATCTGCACACTGTGCTCTATGGTGTGGAGGACGGGGCTCATCACCCTGTATATGATTAGAGGGGTTCTGTCACCACCTATAAGTCCTGTGAGGTAAACATCTGCAGTATCTGCACACTGTGCTCTATGGTGTGGAGGACGGGGCTCATCACCCTGTATATGATTAGAGGGGTTCTGTCACCACCTATAAGTCCTGTGAGGTAAACATCTGCAGTATCTGCACACTGTGCTCTATGGTGTGGAGGACGGGGCTCATCACCCTGTATATGATTAGAGAGGTTCTGTCCTCACCTATAAGTCCTGTGAGGTAAACATCTGCAGTATCTGCACACTGTGCTCTATGGTGTGGAGGACGGGGCTCATCACCCTGTATATGATTAGAGGGGTTCTGTCCTCACCTATAAGTCCTGTGAGGTAAACATCTGCAGTATCCGCACACTGTGCTCTATGGTGTGGAGGACGGGGCTCATCACCCTGTATATGATTAGAGGGGTTCTGTCACCACCTATAAGTCCTGTGAGGTAAACATCTGCAGTATCTGCACACTGTGCTCTATGGTGTGGAGGACGGGGCTCATCACCCTGTATATGATTAGAGGGGTTCTGTCACCACCTATAAGTCCTGTGAGGTAAACATCTGCAGTATCTGCACACTGTGCTCTATGGTGTGGAGGACGGGGCTCATCACCCTGTATATGATTAGAGGGGTTCTGTCCTCACCTATAAGTCCTGTGAGGTAAACATCTGCAGTATCTGCACACTGTGCTCTATGGTGTGGAGGACGGGGCTCATCACCCTGTATATGATTAGAGGGGTTCTGTCCTCACCTATAAGTCCTGTGAGGTAAACATCTGCAGTATCTGCACACTGTGCTCTATGGTGTGGAGGACGGGGCTCATCACCCTGTATATGATTAGAGGGGTTCTGTCCTCACCTATAAGTCCTGTGAGGTAAACATCTGCAGTATCCGCACACTGTGCTCTATGGTGTGGAGGACGGGGCTCATCACCCTGTATATGATTAGAGGGGTTCTGTCCTCACCTATAAGTCCTGTGAGGTAAACATCTGCAGTATCCGCACACTGTGCTCTATGGTGTGGAGGACGGGGCTCATCACCCTGTATATGATTAGAGGGGTTCTGTCCTCACCTATAAGTCCTGTGAGGTAAACATCTGCAGTATCCGCACACTGTGCTCTATGGTGTGGAGGACGGGGCTCATCACCCTGTATATGATTAGAGGGGTTCTGTCACCACCTATAAGTCCTGTGAGGTAAACATCTGCAGTATCTGCACACTGTGCTCTATGGTGTGGAGGACGGGGCTCATCACCCTGTATATGATTAGAGGGGTTCTGTCACCACCTATAAGTCCTGTGAGGTAAACATCTGCAGTATCTGCACACTGTGCTCTATGGTGTGGAGGACGGGGCTCATCACCCTGTATATGATTAGAGGGGTTCTGTCCTCACCTATAAGTCCTGTGAGGTAAACATCTGCAGTATCTGCACACTGTGCTCTATGGTGTGGAGGACGGGGCTCATCACCCTGTATATGATTAGAGGGGTTCTGTCCTCACCTATAAGTCCTGTGAGGTAAACATCTGCAGTATCTGCACACTGTGCTCTATGGTGTGGAGGACGGGGCTCATCACCCTGTATATGATTAGAGGGGTTCTGTCACCACCTATAAGTCCTGTGAGGTAAACATCTGCAGTATCTGCACACTGTGCTCTATGGTGTGGAGGACGGGGCTCATCACCCTGTATATGATTAGAGGGGTTCTGTCCTCACCTATAAGTCCTGTGAGGTAAACATCTGCAGTATCTGCACACTGTGCTCTATGGTGTGGAGGACGGGGCTCATCACCCTGTATATGATTAGAGGGGTTCTGTCACCACCTATAAGTCCTGTGAGGTAAACATCTGCAGTATCTGCACACTGTGCTCTATGGTGTGGAGGACGGGGCTCATCACCCTGTATATGATTAGAGGGGTTCTGTCCTCACCTATAAGTCCTGTGAGGTAAACATCTGCAGTATCTGCACACTGTGCTCTATGGTGTGGAGGACGGGGCTCATCACCCTGTATATGATTAGAGGGGTTCTGTCCTCACCTATAAGTCCTGTGAGGTAAACATCTGCAGTATCTGCACACTGTGCTCTATGGTGTGGAGGACGGGGCTCATCACCCTGTATATGATTAGAGGGGTTCTGTCCTCACCTATAAGTCCTGTGAGGTAAACATCTGCAGTATCTGCACACTGTGCTCTATGGTGTGGAGGACGGGGCTCATCACCCTGTATATGATTAGAGGGGTTCTGTCCTCACCTATAAGTCCTGTGAGGTAAACATCTGCAGTATCTGCACACTGTGCTCTATGGTGTGGAGGACGGGGCTCATCACCCTGTATATGATTAGAGGGGTTCTGTCACCACCTATAAGTCCTGTGAGGTAAACATCTGCAGTATCTGCACACTGTGCTCTATGGTGTGGAGGACGGGGCTCATCACCCTGTATATGATTAGAGGGGTTCTGTCCTCACCTATAAGTCCTGTGAGGTAAACATCTGCAGTATCTGCACACTGTGCTCTATGGTGTGGAGGACGGGGCTCATCACCCTGTATATGATTAGAGGGGTTCTGTCCTCACCTATAAGTCCTGTGAGGTAAACATCTGCAGTATCTGCACACTGTGCTCTATGGTGTGGAGGACGGGGCTCATCACCCTGTATATGATTAGAGGGGTTCTGTCCTCACCTATAAGTCCTGTGAGGTAAACATCTGCAGTATCTGCACACTGTGCTCTATGGTGTGGAGGACGGGGCTCATCACCCTGTATATGATTAGAGGGGTTCTGTCCTCACCTATAAGTCCTGTGAGGTAAACATCTGCAGTATCTGCACACTGTGCTCTATGGTGTGGAGGACGGGGCTCATCACCCTGTATATGATTAGAGGGGTTCTGTCCTCACCTATAAGTCCTGTGAGGTAAACATCTGCAGTATCCGCACACTGTGCTCTATGGTGTGGAGGACGGGGCTCATCACCCTGTATATGATTAGAGGGGTTCTGTCCTCACCTATAAGTCCTGTGAGGTAAACATCTGCAGTATCTGCACACTGTGCTCTATGGTGTGGAGGACGGGGCTCATCACCCTGTATATGATTAGAGGGGTTCTGTCCTCACCTATAAGTCCTGTGAGGTAAACATCTGCAGTATCTGCACACTGTGCTCTATGGTGTGGAGGACGGGGCTCATCACCCTGTATATGATTAGAGGGGTTCTGTCCTCACCTATAAGTCCTGTGAGGTAAACATCTGCAGTATCTGCACACTGTGCTCTATGGTGTGGAGGACGGGGCTCATCACCCTGTATATGATTAGAGGGGTTCTGTCCTCACCTATAAGTCCTGTGAGGTAAACATCTGCAGTATCCGCACACTGTGCTCTATGGTGTGGAGGACGGGGCTCATCACCCTGTATATGATTAGAGGGGTTCTGTCCCCACCTATAAGTCCTGTGAGGTAAACATCTGCAGTATCTGCACACTGTGCTCTATGGTGTGGAGGACGGGGCTCATCACCCTGTATATGATTAGAGGGGTTCTGTCCTCACCTATAAGTCCTGTGAGGTAAACATCTGCAGTATCTGCACACTGTGCTCTATGGTGTGGAGGACGGGGCTCATCACCCTGTATATGATTAGAGGGGTTCTGTCCTCACCTATAAGTCCTGTGAGGTAAACATCTGCAGTATCTGCACACTGTGCTCTATGGTGTGGAGGACGGGGCTCATCACCCTGTATATGATTAGAGGGGTTCTGTCACCACCTATAAGTCCTGTGAGGTAAACATCTGCAGTATCTGCACACTGTGCTCTATGGTGTGGAGGACGGGGCTCATCACCCTGTATATGATTAGAGGGGTTCTGTCCTCACCTATAAGTCCTGTGAGGTAAACATCTGCAGTATCTGCACACTGTGCTCTATGGTGTGGAGGACGGGGCTCATCACCCTGTATATGATTAGAGGGGTTCTGTCACCACCTATAAGTCCTGTGAGGTAAACATCTGCAGTATCTGCACACTGTGCTCTATGGTGTGGAGGACGGGGCTCATCACCCTGTATATGATTAGAGGGGTTCTGTCCTCACCTATAAGTCCTGTGAGGTAAACATCTGCAGTATCTGCACACTGTGCTCTATGGTGTGGAGGACGGGGCTCATCACCCTGTATATGATTAGAGGGGTTCTGTCCTCACCTATAAGTCCTGTGAGGTAAACATCTGCAGTATCCGCACACTGTGCTCTATGGTGTGGAGGACGGGGCTCATCACCCTGTATATGATTAGAGGGGTTCTGTCCTCACCTATAAGTCCTGTGAGGTAAACATCTGCAGTATCCGCACACTGTGCTCTATGGTGTGGAGGACGGGGCTCATCACCCTGTATATGATTAGAGGGGTTCTGTCCTCACCTATAAGTCCTGTGAGGTAAACATCTGCAGTATCCGCACACTGTGCTCTATGGTGTGGAGGACGGGGCTCATCACCCTGTATATGATTAGAGGGGTTCTGTCACCACCTATAAGTCCTGTGAGGTAAACATCTGCAGTATCCGCACACTGTGCTCTATGGTGTGGAGGACGGGGCTCATCACCCTGTATATGATTAGAGGGGTTCTGTCCTCACCTATAAGTCCTGTGAGGTAAACATCTGCAGTATCCGCACACTGTGCTCTATGGTGTGGAGGACGGGGCTCATCACCCTGTATATGATTAGAGGGGTTCTGTCCTCACCTATAAGTCCTGTGAGGTAAACATCTGCAGTATCCGCACACTGTGCTCTATGGTGTGGAGGACGGGGCTCATCACCCTGTATATGATTAGAGGGGTTCTGTCCTCACCTATAAGTCCTGTGAGGTAAACATCTGCAGTATCCGCACACTGTGCTCTATGGTGTGGAGGACGGGGCTCATCACCCTGTATATGATTAGAGGGGTTCTGTCCTCACCTATAAGTCCTGTGAGGTAAACATCTGCAGTATCTGCACACTGTGCTCTATGGTGTGGAGGACGGGGCTCATCACCCTGTATATGATTAGAGGGGTTCTGTCCTCACCTATAAGTCCTGTGAGGTAAACATCTGCAGTATCCGCACACTGTGCTCTATGGTGTGGAGGACGGGGCTCATCACCCTGTATATGATTAGAGGGGTTCTGTCCTCACCTATAAGTCCTGTGAGGTAAACATCTGCAGTATCTGCACACTGTGCTCTATGGTGTGGAGGACGGGGCTCATCACCCTGTATATGATTAGAGGGGTTCTGTCCTCACCTATAAGTCCTGTGAGGTAAACATCTGCAGTATCCGCACACTGTGCTCTATGGTGTGGAGGACGGGGCTCATCACCCTGTATATGATTAGAGGGCTTCTCTCACCACCTATAAGTCCTGTGAGGTAAACATCTGCAGTATCCGCACACTGTGCTCTATGGTGTGGAGGACGGGGCTCATCACCCTGTATATGATTAGAGGGGTTCTGTCCTCACCTATAAGTCCTGTGAGGTAAACATCTGCAGTATCTGCACACTGTGCTCTATGGTGTGGAGGACGGGGCTCATCACCCTGTATATGATTAGAGGGGTTCTGTCCTCACCTATAAGTCCTGTGAGGTAAACATCTGCAGTATCTGCACACTGTGCTCTATGGTGTGGAGGACGGGGCTCATCACCCTGTATATGATTAGAGGGGTTCTGTCCTCACCTATAAGTCCTGTGAGGTAAACATCTGCAGTATCTGCACACTGTGCTCTATGGTGTGGAGGACGGGGCTCATCACCCTGTATATGATTAGAGGGGTTCTGTCCTCACCTATAAGTCCTGTGAGGTAAACATCTGCAGTATCTGCACACTGTGCTCTATGGTGTGGAGGACGGGGCTCATCACCCTGTATATGATTAGAGGGGTTCTGTCACCACCTATAAGTCCTGTGAGGTAAACATCTGCAGTATCTGCACACTGTGCTCTATGGTGTGGAGGACGGGGCTCATCACCCTGTATATGATTAGAGGGGTTCTGTCCTCACCTATAAGTCCTGTGAGGTAAACATCTGCAGTATCTGCACACTGTGCTCTATGGTGTGGAGGACGGGGCTCATCACCCTGTATATGATTAGAGGGGTTCTGTCCCACCTATAAGTCCTGTGAGGTAAACATCTGCAGTATCTGCACACTGTGCTCTATGGTGTGGAGGACGGGGCTCATCACCCTGTATATGATTAGAGGGGTTCTGTCCTCACCTATAAGTCCTGTGAGGTAAACATCTGCAGTATCTGCACACTGTGCTCTATGGTGTGGAGGACGGGGCTCATCACCCTGTATATGATTAGAGGGGTTCTGTCCTCACCTATAAGTCCTGTGAGGTAAACATCTGCAGTATCCGCACACTGTGCTCTATGGTGTGGAGGACGGGGCTCATCACCCTGTATATGATTAGAGGGGTTCTGTCCTCACCTATAAGTCCTGTGAGGTAAACATCTGCAGTATCCGCACACTGTGCTCTATGGTGTGGAGGACGGGGCTCATCACCCTGTATATGATTAGAGGGGTTCTGTCCTCACCTATAAGTCCTGTGAGGTAAACATCTGCAGTATCTGCACACTGTGCTCTATGGTGTGGAGGACGGGGCTCATCACCCTGTATATGATTAGAGGGGTTCTGTCCTCACCTATAAGTCCTGTGAGGTAAACATCTGCAGTATCCGCACACTGTGCTCTATGGTGTGGAGGACGGGGCTCATCACCCTGTATATGATTAGAGGGGTTCTGTCACCACCTATAAGTCCTGTGAGGTAAACATCTGCAGTATCCGCACACTGTGCTCTATGGTGTGGAGGACGGGGCTCATCACCCTGTATATGATTAGAGGGGTTCTGTCCTCACCTATAAGTCCTGTGAGGTAAACATCTGCAGTATCTGCACACTGTGCTCTATGGTGTGGAGGACGGGGCTCATCACCCTGTATATGATTAGAGGGGTTCTGTCCTCACCTATAAGTCCTGTGAGGTAAACATCTGCAGTATCCGCACACTGTGCTCTATGGTGTGGAGGACGGGGCTCATCACCCTGTATATGATTAGAGGGGTTCTGTCCTCACCTATAAGTCCTGTGAGGTAAACATCTGCAGTATCTGCACACTGTGCTCTAT
Organism: Bufo bufo; assembly: GCF_905171765.1. NCBI lineage: Eukaryota > Metazoa > Chordata > Amphibia > Anura > Bufonidae > Bufo > Bufo bufo. The sequence goes on along the minus strand of NC_053389.1, from coordinate 842,835,396 downwards.
GGTGTGGAGGACGGGGCTCATCACCCTGTATATGATTAGAGGGGTTCTGTCACCACCTATAAGTCCTGTGAGGTAAACATCTGCAGTATCCGCACACTGTGCTCTATGGTGTGGAGGACGGAGCTCATCACCCTGTATATGATTAGAGGGGTTCTGTCACCACCTATAAGTCCTGTGAGGTAAACATCTGCAGTATCCGCACACTGTGCTCTATGGTGTGGAGGACGGGGCTCATCACCCTGTATATGATTAGAGGGGTTCTGTCACCACCTATAAGTCCTGTGAGGTAAACATCTGCAGTATCCGCACACTGTGCTCTATGGTGTGGAGGACGGGGCTCATCACCCTGTATATGATTAGAGGGGTTCTGTCACCACCTATAAGTCCTGTGAGGTAAACATCTGCAGTATCTGCACACTGTGCTCTATGGTGTGGAGGACGGGGCTCATCACCCTGTATATGATTAGAGGGGTTCTGTCACCACCTATAAGTCCTGTGAGGTAAACATCTGCAGTATCTGCACACTGTGCTCTATGGTGTGGAGGACGGGGCTCATCACCCTGTATATGATTAGAGGGGTTCTGTCACCACCTATAAGTCCTGTGAGGTAAACATCTGCAGTATCTGCACACTGTGCTCTATGGTGTGGAGGACGGGGCTCATCACCCTGTATATGATTAGAGGGGTTCTGTCCCACCTATAAGTCCTGTGAGGTAAACATCTGCAGTATCTGCACACTGTGCTCTATGGTGTGGAGGACGGGGCTCATCACCCTGTATATGATTAGAGGGGTTCTGTCCTCACCTATAAGTCCTGTGAGGTAAACATCTGCAGTATCTGCACACTGTGCTCTATGGTGTGGAGGACGGGGCTCATCACCCTGTATATGATTAGAGGGGTTCTGTCCTCACCTATAAGTCCTGTGAGGTAAACATCTGCAGTATCCGCACACTGTGCTCTATGGTGTGGAGGACGGGGCTCATCACCCTGTATATGATTAGAGGGGTTCTGTCCTCACCTATAAGTCCTGTGAGGTAAACATCTGCAGTATCCGCACACTGTGCTCTATGGTGTGGAGGACGGGGCTCATCACCCTGTATATGATTAGAGGGGTTCTGTCACCACCTATAAGTCCTGTGAGGTAAACATCTGCAGTATCTGCACACTGTGCTCTATGGTGTGGAGGACGGGGCTCATCACCCTGTATATGATTAGAGGGGTTCTGTCCTCACCTATAAGTCCTGTGAGGTAAACATCTGCAGTATCCGCACACTGTGCTCTATGGTGTGGAGGACGGGGCTCATCACCCTGTATATGATTAGAGGGGTTCTGTCCTCACCTATAAGTCCTGTGAGGTAAACATCTGCAGTATCTGCACACTGTGCTCTATGGTGTGGAGGACGGGGCTCATCACCCTGTATATGATTAGAGGGGTTCTGTCCTCACCTATAAGTCCTGTGAGGTAAACATCTGCAGTATCTGCACACTGTGCTCTATGGTGTGGAGGACGGAGCTCATCACCCTGTATATGATTAGAGGGGTTCTGTCACCACCTATAAGTCCTGTGAGGTAAACATCTGCAGTATCCGCACACTGTGCTCTATGGTGTGGAGGACGGGGCTCATCACCCTGTATATGATTAGAGGGGTTCTGTCACCACCTATAAGTCCTGTGAGGTAAACATCTGCAGTATCTGCACACTGTGCTCTATGGTGTGGAGGACGGGGCTCATCACCCTGTATATGATTAGAGGGGTTCTGTCCTCACCTATAAGTCCTGTGAGGTAAACATCTGCAGTATCTGCACACTGTGCTCTATGGTGTGGAGGACGGGGCTCATCACCCTGTATATGATTAGAGGGGTTCTGTCCTCACCTATAAGTCCTGTGAGGTAAACATCTGCAGTATCTGCACACTGTGCTCTATGGTGTGGAGGACGGGGCTCATCACCCTGTATATGATTAGAGGGGTTCTGTCCTCACCTATAAGTCCTGTGAGGTAAACATCTGCAGTATCCGCACACTGTGCTCTATGGTGTGGAGGACGGGGCTCATCACCCTGTATATGATTAGAGGGGTTCTGTCCTCACCTATAAGTCCTGTGAGGTAAACATCTGCAGTATCTGCACACTGTGCTCTATGGTGTGGAGGACGGGGCTCATCACCCTGTATATGATTAGAGGGGTTCTGTCCTCACCTATAAGTCCTGTGAGGTAAACATCTGCAGTATCTGCACACTGTGCTCTATGGTGTGGAGGACGGGGCTCATCACCCTGTATATGATTAGAGGGGTTCTGTCACCACCTATAAGTCCTGTGAGGTAAACATCTGCAGTATCTGCACACTGTGCTCTATGGTGTGGAGGACGGGGCTCATCACCCTGTATATGATTAGAGGGGTTCTGTCCTCACCTATAAGTCCTGTGAGGTAAACATCTGCAGTATCTGCACACTGTGCTCTATGGTGTGGAGGACGGGGCTCATCACCCTGTATATGATTAGAGGGGTTCTGTCACCACCTATAAGTCCTGTGAGGTAAACATCTGCAGTATCCGCACACTGTGCTCTATGGTGCGGAGGACGGGGCTCATCACCCTGTATATGATTAGAGGGGTTCTGTCCTCACCTATAAGTCCTGTGAGGTAAACATCTGCAGTATCCGCACACTGTGCTCTATGGTGTGGAGGACGGGGCTCATCACCCTGTATATGATTAGAGGGGTTCTGTCCTCACCTATAAGTCCTGTGAGGTAAACATCTGCAGTATCTGCACACTGTGCTCTATGGTGTGGAGGACGGGGCTCATCACCCTGTATATGATTAGAGGGGTTCTGTCACCACCTATAAGTCCTGTGAGGTAAACATCTGCAGTATCCGCACACTGTGCTCTATGGTGTGGAGGACGGGGCTCATCACCCTGTATATGATTAGAGGGGTTCTGTCCTCACCTATAAGTCCTGTGAGGTAAACATCTGCAGTATCCGCACACTGTGCTCTATGGTGTGGAGGACGGGGCTCATCACCCTGTATATGATTAGAGGGGTTCTGTCACCACCTATAAGTCCTGTGAGGTAAACATCTGCAGTATCTGCACACTGTGCTCTATGGTGTGGAGGACGGGGCTCATCACCCTGTATATGATTAGAGGGGTTCTGTCCTCACCTATAAGTCCTGTGAGGTAAACATCTGCAGTATCTGCACACTGTGCTCTATGGTGTGGAGGACGGGGCTCATCACCCTGTATATGATTAGAGGGGTTCTGTCACCACCTATAAGTCCTGTGAGGTAAACATCTGCAGTATCTGCACACTGTGCTCTATGGTGTGGAGGACGGGGCTCATCACCCTGTATATGATTAGAGGGGTTCTGTCACCACCTATAAGTCCTGTGAGGTAAACATCTGCAGTATCTGCACACTGTGCTCTATGGTGTGGAGGACGGGGCTCATCACCCTGTATATGATTAGAGGGGTTCTGTCCCACCTATAAGTCCTGTGAGGTAAACATCTGCAGTATCCGCACACTGTGCTCTATGGTGTGGAGGACGGGGCTCATCACCCTGTATATGATTAGAGGGGTTCTGTCCTCACCTATAAGTCCTGTGAGGTAAACATCTGCAGTATCTGCACACTGTGCTCTATGGTGTGGAGGACGGGGCTCATCACCCTGTATATGATTAGAGGGGTTCTGTCCTCACCTATAAGTCCTGTGAGGTAAACATCTGCAGTATCCGCACACTGTGCTCTATGGTGTGGAGGACGGGGCTCATCACCCTGTATATGATTAGAGGGGTTCTGTCCTCACCTATAAGTCCTGTGAGGTAAACATCTGCAGTATCCGCACACTGTGCTCTATGGTGTGGAGGACGGGGCTCATCACCCTGTATATGATTAGAGGGGTTCTGTCCTCACCTATAAGTCCTGTGAGGTAAACATCTGCAGTATCTGCACACTGTGCTCTATGGTGTGGAGGACGGGGCTCATCACCCTGTATATGATTAGAGGGGTTCTGTCCTCACCTATAAGTCCTGTGAGGTAAACATCTGCAGTATCCGCACACTGTGCTCTATGGTGTGGAGGACGGGGCTCATCACCCTGTATATGATTAGAGGGGTTCTGTCCTCACCTATAAGTCCTGTGAGGTAAACATCTGCAGTATCTGCACACTGTGCTCTATGGTGTGGAGGACGGGGCTCATCACCCTGTATATGATTAGAGGGGTTCTGTCCTCACCTATAAGTCCTGTGAGGTAAACATCTGCAGTATCTGCACACTGTGCTCTATGGTGTGGAGGACGGGGCTCATCACCCTGTATATGATTAGAGGGGTTCTGTCACCACCTATAAGTCCTGTGAGGTAAACATCTGCAGTATCCGCACACTGTGCTCTATGGTGTGGAGGACGGGGCTCATCACCCTGTATATGATTAGAGGGGTTCTGTCACCACCTATAAGTCCTGTGAGGTAAACATCTGCAGTATCCGCACACTGTGCTCTATGGTGTGGAGGACGGGGCTCATCACCCTGTATATGATTAGAGGGGTTCTGTCCTCACCTATAAGTCCTGTGAGGTAAACATCTGCAGTATCTGCACACTGTGCTCTATGGTGTGGAGGACGGGGCTCATCACCCTGTATATGATTAGAGGGGTTCTGTCCTCACCTATAAGTCCTGTGAGGTAAACATCTGCAGTATCTGCACACTGTGCTCTATGGTGTGGAGGACGGGGCTCATCACCCTGTATATGATTAGAGAGGTTCTGTCACCACCTATAAGTCCTGTGAGGTAAACATCTGCAGTATCCGCACACTGTGCTCTATGGTGTGGAGGACGGGGCTCATCACCCTGTATATGATTAGAGGGGTTCTGTCCTCACCTATAAGTCCTGTGAGGTAAACATCTGCAGTATCTGCACACTGTGCTCTATGGTGTGGAGGACGGGGCTCATCACCCTGTATATGATTAGAGGGGTTCTGTCCTCACCTATAAGTCCTGTGAGGTAAACATCTGCAGTATCTGCACACTGTGCTCTATGGTGTGGAGGACGGGGCTCATCACCCTGTATATGATTAGAGGGGTTCTGTCCTCACCTATAAGTCCTGTGAGGTAAACATCTGCAGTATCTGCACACTGTGCTCTATGGTGTGGAGGACGGGGCTCATCACCCTGTATATGATTAGAGGGGTTCTGTCCTCACCTATAAGTCCTGTGAGGTAAACATCTGCAGTATCTGCACACTGTGCTCTATGGTGTGGAGGACGGGGCTCATCACCCTGTATATGATTAGAGGGGTTCTGTCCTCACCTATAAGTCCTGTGAGGTAAACATCTGCAGTATCTGCACACTGTGCTCTATGGTGTGGAGGACGGGGCTCATCACCCTGTATATGATTAGAGGGGTTCTGTCCTCACCTATAAGTCCTGTGAGGTAAACATCTGCAGTATCCGCACACTGTGCTCTATGGTGTGGAGGACGGGGCTCATCACCCTGTATATGATTAGAGGGGTTCTGTCCTCACCTATAAGTCCTGTGAGGTAAACATCTGCAGTATCTGCACACTGTGCTCTATGGTGTGGAGGACGGGGCTCATCACCCTGTATATGATTAGAGGGGTTCTGTCCTCACCTATAAGTCCTGTGAGGTAAACATCTGCAGTATCTGCACACTGTGCTCTATGGTGTGGAGGACGGGGCTCATCACCCTGTATATGATTAGAGGGGTTCTGTCCTCACCTATAAGTCCTGTGAGGTAAACATCTGCAGTATCCGCACACTGTGCTCTATGGTGTGGAGGACGGGGCTCATCACCCTGTATATGATTAGAGGGGTTCTGTCCTCACCTATAAGTCCTGTGAGGTAAACATCTGCAGTATCTGCACACTGTGCTCTATGGTGTGGAGGACGGGGCTCATCACCCTGTATATGATTAGAGGGGTTCTGTCCTCACCTATAAGTCCTGTGAGGTAAACATCTGCAGTATCCGCACACTGTGCTCTATGGTGTGGAGGACGGGGCTCATCACCCTGTATATGATTAGAGGGGTTCTGTCCTCACCTATAAGTCCTGTGAGGTAAACATCTGCAGTATCTGCACACTGTGCTCTATGGTGTGGAGGACGGGGCTCATCACCCTGTATATGATTAGAGGGGTTCTGTCACCACCTATAAGTCCTGTGAGGTAAACATCTGCAGTATCCTGCACACTGTGCTCTATGGTGTGGAGGACGGGGCTCATCACCCTGTATATGATTAGAGGGGTTCTGTCACCACCTATAAGTCCTGTGAGGTAAACATCTGCAGTATCCGCACACTGTGCTCTATGGTGTGGAGGACGGGGCTCATCACCCTGTATATGATTAGAGGGGTTCTGTCACCACCTATAAGTCCTGTGAGGTAAACATCTGCAGTATCCGCACACTGTGCTCTATGGTGTGGAGGACGGGGCTCATCACCCTGTATATGATTAGAGGGGTTCTGTCACCACCTATAAGTCCTGTGAGGTAAACATCTGCAGTATCTGCACACTGTGCTCTATGGTGTGGAGGACGGGGCTCATCACCCTGTATATGATTAGAGGGGTTCTGTCACCACCTATAAGTCCTGTGAGGTAAACATCTGCAGTATCCGCACACTGTGCTCTATGGTGTGGAGGACGAGGCTCATCACCCTGTATATGATTAGAGGGGTTCTGTCCTCACCTATAAGTCCTGTGAGGTAAACATCTGCAGTATCCGCACACTGTGCTCTATGGTGTGGAGGACGGGGCTCATCACCCTGTATATGATTAGAGGGGTTCTGTCCTCACCTATAAGTCCTGTGAGGTAAACATCTGCAGTATCTGCACACTGTGCTCTATGGTGTGGAGGACGGGGCTCATCACCCTGTATATGATTAGAGGGGTTCTGTCCTCACCTATAAGTCCTGTGAGGTAAACATCTGCAGTATCTGCACACTGTGCTCTATGGTGTGGAGGACGGGGCTCATCACCCTGTATATGATTAGAGGGGTTCTGTCCTCACCTATAAGTCCTGTGAGGTAAACATCTGCAGTATCCGCACACTGTGCTCTATGGTGTGGAGGACGGGGCTCATCACCCTGTATATGATTAGAGGGGTTCTGTCACCACCTATAAGTCCTGTGAGGTAAACATCTGCAGTATCTGCACACTGTGCTCTATGGTGTGGAGGACGGGGCTCATCACCCTGTATATGATTAGAGGGGTTCTGTCCTCACCTATAAGTCCTGTGAGGTAAACATCTGCAGTATCTGCACACTGTGCTCTATGGTGTGGAGGACGGGGCTCATCACCCTGTATATGATTAGAGGGGTTCTGTCCTCACCTATAAGTCCTGTGAGGTAAACATCTGCAGTATCCGCACACTGTGCTCTATGGTGTGGAGGACGGGGCTCATCACCCTGTATATGATTAGAGGGGTTCTGTCACCACCTATAAGTCCTGTGAGGTAAACATCTGCAGTATCTGCACACTGTGCTCTATGGTGTGGAGGACGGGGCTCATCACCCTGTATATGATTAGAGGGGTTCTGTCACCACCTATAAGTCCTGTGAGGTAAACATCTGCAGTATCCGCACACTGTGCTCTATGGTGTGGAGGACGGGGCTCATCACCCTGTATATGATTAGAGGGGTTCTGTCCTCACCTATAAGTCCTGTGAGGTAAACATCTGCAGTATCTGCACACTGTGCTCTATGGTGTGGAGGACGGGGCTCATCACCCTGTATATGATTAGAGGGGTTCTGTCCTCACCTATAAGTCCTGTGAGGTAAACATCTGCAGTATCTGCACACTGTGCTCTATGGTGTGGAGGACGGGGCTCATCACCCTGTATATGATTAGAGGGGTTCTGTCACCACCTATAAGTCCTGTGAGGTAAACATCTGCAGTATCCGCACACTGTGCTCTATGGTGTGGAGGACGGGGCTCATCACCCTGTATATGATTAGAGGGGTTCTGTCCTCACCTATAAGTCCTGTGAGGTAAACATCTGCAGTATCCGCACACTGTGCTCTATGGTGTGGAGGACGGGGCTCATCACCCTGTATATGATTAGAGGGGTTCTGTCACCACCTATAAGTCCTGTGAGGTAAACATCTGCAGTATCCGCACACTGTGCTCTATGGTGTGGAGGACGGGGCTCATCACCCTGTATATGATTAGAGGGGTTCTGTCCTCACCTATAAGTCCTGTGAGGTAAACATCTGCAGTATCCGCACACTGTGCTCTATGGTGTGGAGGACGGGGCTCATCACCCTGTATATGATTAGAGGGGTTCTGTCCTCACCTATAAGTCCTGTGAGGTAAACATCTGCAGTATCTGCACACTGTGCTCTATGGTGTGGAGGACGGGGCTCATCACCCTGTATATGATTAGAGGGGTTCTGTCCTCACCTATAAGTCCTGTGAGGTAAACATCTGCAGTATCCGCACACTGTGCTCTATGGTGTGGAGGACGGGGCTCATCACCCTGTATATGATTAGAGGGGTTCTGTCACCACCTATAAGTCCTGTGAGGTAAACATCTGCAGTATCTGCACACTGTGCTCTATGGTGTGGAGGACGGGGCTCATCACCCTGTATATGATTAGAGGGGTTCTGTCACCACCTATAAGTCCTGTGAGGTAAACATCTGCAGTATCTGCACACTGTGCTCTATGGTGTGGAGGACGGGGCTCATCACCCTGTATATGATTAGAGGGGTTCTGTCATCACCTATAAGTCCTGTGAGGTAAACATCTGCAGTATCTGCACACTGTGCTCTATGGTGTGGAGGACGGGGCTCATCACCCTGTATATGATTAGAGGGGTTCTGTCCTCACCTATAAGTCCTGTGAGGTAAACATCTGCAGTATCTGCACACTGTGCTCTATGGTGTGGAGGACGGGGCTCATCACCCTGTATATGATTAGAGGGGTTCTGTCACCACCTATAAGTCCTGTGAGGTAAACATCTGCAGTATCCGCACACTGTGCTCTATGGTGTGGAGGACGGGGCTCATCACCCTGTATATGATTAGAGGGGTTCTGTCACCACCTATAAGTCCTGTGAGGTAAACATCTGCAGTATCCGCACACTGTGCTCTATGGTGTGGAGGACGGGGCTCATCACCCTGTATATGATTAGAGGGGTTCTGTCACCACCTATAAGTCCTGTGAGGTAAACATCTGCAGTATCCGCACACTGTGCTCTATGGTGTGGAGGACGGGGCTCATCACCCTGTATATGATTAGAGGGGTTCTGTCACCACCTATAAGTCCTGTGAGGTAAACATCTGCAGTATCTGCACACTGTGCTCTATGGTGTGGAGGACGGGGCTCATCACCCTGTATATGATTAGAGGGGTTCTGTCACCACCTATAAGTCCTGTGAGGTAAACATCTGCAGTATCCGCACACTGTGCTCTATGGTGTGGAGGACGGGGCTCATCACCCTGTATATGATTAGAGGGGTTCTGTCCTCACCTATAAGTCCTGTGAGGTAAACATCTGCAGTATCTGCACACTGTGCTCTATGGTGTGGAGGACGGGGCTCATCACCCTGTATATGATTAGAGGGGTTCTGTCATCACCTATAAGTCCTGTGAGGTAAACATCTGCAGTATCTGCACACTGTGCTCTATGGTGTGGAGGACGGGGCTCATCACCCTGTATATGATTAGAGGGGTTCTGTCCTCACCTATAAGTCCTGTGAGGTAAACATCTGCAGTATCTGCACACTGTGCTCTATGGTGTGGAGGACGGGGCTCATCACCCTGTATATGATTAGAGGGGTTCTGTCCTCACCTATAAGTCCTGTGAGGTAAACATCTGCAGTATCTGCACACTGTGCTCTATGGTGTGGAGGACGGGGCTCATCACCCTGTATATGATTAGAGGGGTTCTGTCACCACCTATAAGTCCTGTGAGGTAAACATCTGCAGTATCCGCACACTGTGCTCTATGGTGTGGAGGACGGGGCTCATCACCCTGTATATGATTAGAGGGGTTCTGTCACCACCTATAAGTCCTGTGAGGTAAACATCTGCAGTATCCGCACACTGTGCTCTATGGTGCGGAGGACGGGGCTCATCACCCTGTATATGATTAGAGGGGTTCTGTCACCACCTATAAGTCCTGTGAGGTAAACATCTGCAGTATCTGCACACTGTGCTCTATGGTGCGGAGGACGGGGCTCATCACCCTGTATATGATTAGAGGGGTTCTGTCACCACCTATAAGTCCTGTGAGGTAAACATCTGCAGTATCTGCACACTGTGCTCTATGGTGTGGAGGACGGGGCTCATCACCCTGTATATGATTAGAGGGGTTCTGTCCTCACCTATAAGTCCTGTGAGGTAAACATCTGCAGTATCCGCACACTGTGCTCTATGGTGAGGAGGACGGGGCTCATCACCCTGTGTATGGTTAGAGGGGTTCTGTCCTCACCTATAAGTCCTGTGAGGTAAACATCTGCAGTATCTGCACACTGTGCTCTATGGTGTGGAGGACGGGGCTCATCACCCTGTATATGATTAGAGGGGTTCTGTCCTCACCTATAAGTCCTGTGAGGTAAACATCTGCAGTATCTGCACACTGTGCTCTATGGTGTGGAGGACGGGGCTCATCACCCTGTATATGATTAGAGGGGTTCTGTCCTCACCTATAAGTCCTGTGAGGTAAACATCTGCAGTATCTGCACACTGTGCTCTATGGTGTGGAGGACGGGGCTCATCACCCTGTATATGATTAGAGGGGTTCTGTCACCACCTATAAGTCCTGTGAGGTAAACATCTGCAGTATCCGCACACTGTGCTCTATGGTGTGGAGGACGGGGCTCATCACCCTGTATATGATTAGAGGGGTTCTGTCCTCACCTATAAGTCCTGTGAGGTAAACATCTGCAGTATCTGCACACTGTGCTCTATGGTGTGGAGGACGGGGCTCATCACCCTGTATATGATTAGAGGGGTTCTGTCATCACCTATAAGTCCTGTGAGGTAAACATCTGCAGTATCTGCACACTGTGCTCTATGGTGTGGAGGACGGGGCTCATCACCCTGTATATGATTAGAGGGGTTCTGTCACCACCTATAAGTCCTGTGAGGTAAACATCTGCAGTATCCGCACACTGTGCTCTATGGTGTGGAGGACGGGGCTCATCACCCTGTATATGATTAGAGGGGTTCTGTCCTCACCTATAAGTCCTGTGAGGTAAACATCTGCAGTATCCTCCACACTGTGCTCTATGGTGTGGAGGACGGGGCTCATCACCCTGTATATGATTAGAGGGGTTCTGTCACCACCTATAAGTCCTGTGAGGTAAACATCTGCAGTATCTGCACACTGTGCTCTATGGTGTGGAGGACGGGGCTCATCACCCTGTATATGATTAGAGGGGTTCTGTCACCACCTATAAGTCCTGTGAGGTAAACATCTGCAGTATCCGCACACTGTGCTCTATGGTGTGGAGGACGGGGCTCATCACCCTGTATATGATTAGAGGGGTTCTGTCCTCACCTATAAGTCCTGTGAGGTAAACATCTGCAGTATCTGCACACTGTGCTCTATGGTGTGGAGGACGGGGCTCATCACCCTGTATATGATTAGAGGGGTTCTGTCACCACCTATAAGTCCTGTGAGGTAAACATCTGCAGTATCCGCACACTGTGCTCTATGGTGTGGAGGACGGGGCTCATCACCCTGTATATGATTAGAGGGGTTCTGTCCTCACCTATAAGTCCTGTGAGGTAAACATCTGCAGTATCTGCACACTGTGCTCTATGGTGTGGAGGACGGGGCTCATCACCCTGTATATGATTAGAGGGGTTCTGTCACCACCTATAAGTCCTGTGAGGTAAACATCTGCAGTATCCGCACACTGTGCTCTATGGTGTGGAGGACGGGGCTCATCACCCTGTATATGATTAGAGGGGTTCTGTCACCACCTATAAGTCCTGTGAGGTAAACATCTGCAGTATCCGCACACTGTGCTCTATGGTGTGGAGGACGGGGCTCATCACCCTGTATATGATTAGAGGGGTTCTGTCCTCACCTATAAGTCCTGTGAGGTAAACATCTGCAGTATCCGCACACTGTGCTCTATGGTGTGGAGGACGGGGCTCATCACCCTGTATATGATTAGAGGGGTTCTGTCCTCACCTATAAGTCCTGTGAGGTAAACATCTGCAGTATCTGCACACTGTGCTCTATGGTGTGGAGGACGGGGCTCATCACCCTGTATATGATTAGAGGGGTTCTGTCCTCACCTATAAGTCCTGTGAGGTAAACATCTGCAGTATCCGCACACTGTGCTCTATGGTGTGGAGGACGGGGCTCATCACCCTGTATATGATTAGAGGGGTTCTGTCACCACCTATAAGTCCTGTGAGGTAAACATCTGCAGTATCTGCACACTGTGCTCTATGGTGTGGAGGACGGGGCTCATCACCCTGTATATGATTAGAGGGGTTCTGTCACCACCTATAAGTCCTGTGAGGTAAACATCTGCAGTATCCGCACACTGTGCTCTATGGTGTGGAGGACGGGGCTCATCACCCTGTATATGATTAGAGGGGTTCTGTCACCACCTATAAGTCCTGTGAGGTAAACATCTGCAGTATCTGCACACTGTGCTCTATGGTGTGGAGGACGGGGCTCATCACCCTGTATATGATTAGAGGGGTTCTGTCACCACCTATAAGTCCTGTGAGGTAAACATCTGCAGTATCCGCACACTGTGCTCTATGGTGTGGAGGACGGGGCTCATCACCCTGTATATGATTAGAGGGGTTCTGTCCTCACCTATAAGTCCTGTGAGGTAAACATCTGCAGTATCTGCACACTGTGCTCTATGGTGTGGAGGACGGGGCTCATCACCCTGTATATGATTAGAGGGGTTCTGTCCTCACCTATAAGTCCTGTGAGGTAAACATCTGCAGTATCCGCACACTGTGCTCTATGGTGTGGAGGACGGGGCTCATCACCCTGTATATGATTAGAGGGGTTCTGTCCCCACCTATAAGTCCTGTGAGGTAAACATCTGCAGTATCCGCACACTGTGCTCTATGGTGTGGAGGACGGGGCTCATCACCCTGTATATGATTAGAGGGGTTCTGTCACCACCTATAAGTCCTGTGAGGTAAACATCTGCAGTATCCGCACACTGTGCTCTATGGTGTGGAGGACGGGGCTCATCACCCTGTATATGATTAGAGGGGTTCTGTCCTCACCTATAAGTCCTGTGAGGTAAACATCTGCAGTATCTGCACACTGTGCTCTATGGTGCGGAGGACGGGGCTCATCACCCTGTATATGATTAGAGGGGTTCTGTCCTCACCTATAAGTCCTGTGAGGTAAACATCTGCAGTATCTGCACACTGTGCTCTATGGTGTGGAGGACGGGGCTCATCACCCTGTATATGATTAGAGGGGTTCTGTCACCACCTATAAGTCCTGTGAGGTAAACATCTGCAGTATCTGCACACTGTGCTCTATGGTGTGGAGGACGGGGCTCATCACCCTGTATATGATTAGAGGGGTTCTGTCCTCACCTATAAGTCCTGTGAGGTAAACATCTGCAGTATCCGCACACTGTGCTCTATGGTGTGGAGGACGGGGCTCATCACCCTGTATATGATTAGAGGGGTTCTGTCCTCACCTATAAGTCCTGTGAGGTAAACATCTGCAGTATCTGCACACTGTGCTCTATGGTGTGGAGGACGGGGCTCATCACCCTGTATATGATTAGAGGGGTTCTGTCACCACCTATAAGTCCTGTGAGGTAAACATCTGCAGTATCCGCACACTGTGCTCTATGGTGTGGAGGACGGGGCTCATCACCCTGTATATGATTAGAGGGGTTCTGTCACCACCTATAAGTCCTGTGAGGTAAACATCTGCAGTATCTGCACACTGTGCTCTATGGTGTGGAGGACGGGGCTCATCACCCTGTATATGATTAGAGGGGTTCTGTCCTCACCTATAAGTCCTGTGAGGTAAACATCTGCAGTATCCGCACACTGTGCTCTATGGTGTGGAGGACGGGGCTCATCACCCTGTATATGATTAGAGGGGTTCTGTCCTCACCTATAAGTCCTGTGAGGTAAACATCTGCAGTATCTGCACACTGTGCTCTATGGTGTGGAGGACGGGGCTCATCACCCTGTATATGATTAGAGGGGTTCTGTCCTCACCTATAAGTCCTGTGAGGTAAACATCTGCAGTATCCGCACACTGTGCTCTATGGTGTGGAGGACGGGGCTCATCACCCTGTATATGATTAGAGGGGTTCTGTCCTCACCTATAAGTCCTGTGAGGTAAACATCTGCAGTATCTGCACACTGTGCTCTATGGTGTGGAGGACGGGGCTCATCACCCTGTATATGATTAGAGGGGTTCTGTCCTCACCTATAAGTCCTGTGAGGTAAACATCTGCAGTATCTGCACACTGTGCTCTATGGTGTGGAGGACGGGGCTCATCACCCTGTATATGATTAGAGGGGTTCTGTCACCACCTATAAGTCCTGTGAGGTAAACATCTGCAGTATCTGCACACTGTGCTCTATGGTGTGGAGGACGGGGCTCATCACCCTGTATATGATTAGAGGGGTTCTGTCCTCACCTATAAGTCCTGTGAGGTAAACATCTGCAGTATCCGCACACTGTGCTCTATGGTGTGGAGGACGGGGCTCATCACCCTGTATATGATTAGAGGGGTTCTGTCCTCACCTATAAGTCCTGTGAGGTAAACATCTGCAGTATCTGCACACTGTGCTCTATGGTGTGGAGGACGGGGCTCATCACCCTGTATATGATTAGAGGGGTTCTGTCCTCACCTATAAGTCCTGTGAGGTAAACATCTGCAGTATCTGCACACTGTGCTCTATGGTGTGGAGGACGGGGCTCATCACCCTGTATATGATTAGAGGGGTTCTGTCACCACCTATAAGTCCTGTGAGGTAAACATCTGCAGTATCTGCACACTGTGCTCTATGGTGTGGAGGACGGGGCTCATCACCCTGTATATGATTAGAGGGGTTCTGTCCCCACCTATAAGTCCTGTGAGGTAAACATCTGCAGTATCTGCACACTGTGCTCTATGGTCTGGAGGACGGGGCTCATCACCCTGTATATGATTAGAGGGGTTCTGTCACCACCTATAAGTCCTGTGAGGTAAACATCTGCAGTATCCGCACACTGTGCTCTATGGTGTGGAGGACGGGGCTCATCACCCTGTATATGATTAGAGGGGTTCTGTCATCACCTATAAGTCCTGTGAGGTAAACATCTGCAGTATCCGCACACTGTGCTCTATGGTGTGGAGGACGGGGCTCATCACCCTGTATATGATTAGAGGGGTTCTGTCACCACCTATAAGTCCTGTGAGCTAAACATCTGCTCATGTCCAGGCAGCATTCTGATTTCTAAGGTGGCCTTATAAAAGCTATTTGTGGCTTTATTCTGCGGAAAAACAGGTTTTACTAACCTGTCAATCATTGAATTAAGGTGCCCAAGCAGGGGAGGTCTGTGGATGCAGGGTGCCCGGCCGCACGCAGCTCCGCCTTCTACTCCTCAGTGCCGCCTCTCCCTCCCCCTCCTCCCGCTTTGAGATCCCGCACGTGCACACAGGCTCAGCCTGATGCGCCGTTGCGGACTGCTGGCATCGGCTTCTTGCACTGAGCGCAAGCGCCGAGAAGGGGACACTGCTACAGGTTGCCGGAAAGGTTTACTGCGAGTAAACTAGAGATGGGAAGTTCTGATCTTTCACATTAATAGGTTCATTTAAATCAGTAGATTCAAATGAACCGAATCATGAATCGAATCTTCGGTTCATTCACTGAGCTGACAAGAAGCAAGTGAAACGAAGCTTAGGTTGCGCAATGCGCATGTGCGGATGCTTCGATTCACTTGCTGACTCGCTGAGTCGGCTCTTGGTCTGAGTCAGGAAGTTTATTCTTTAAAACCCTGTGTGTAATTATCTACCCCACTGTAGGAAAAAACAAGCATCCAGGGGGGGTGAATTTAACACTGGGGTAAATAATATAATTAAAATTGAGGGTTAAATGTGTAAATGTATTTAAAAAAAATACATCTCTCTCAATAGTTCTATAGCTACTGAATGAGACAGAAGAAGGGATGCCTTTAACATATAGATCTCCTTGAGAAGCCAATTTGACCCTTGTGGCGAAACCAACCTCGCCACTGGGTTTTGGAGGGGCCTGGCTGCTGGCCTCTTGCCCCAGGATTATGGGCCATATACTAACTTTTAAACCCCTGAACCTATTCAAGTGAATTTTGGATAGGTTTGTCCCCAAGTTATACTGTTTAAATTGATGTAAGTTATATGTATGGCCAATGTAAACTCACAAAGTTGTAACAATTTATAATAAGTGTAACTTGTCAGCTTGGGAGGAATATGCTGGGTGTGTTTCTATTGTGCCATTGTCCCATTGTGTGTTTAAATGGTGATGTCTGTTCTGTTGTCCTCACATGTGTATTGGTGATCTCCCTTTGTCGTGAGAGATAATTGGATTACGCCTCGGGTGTCTCCAGGGCAGAGAGGAGGGAACAATGATGCATTGTGGGGATGTATTGTCTCTGTAAAACCTGCTTGAGCCAGATTGCCATGCTGCCAGCCAGGGCCCAAAAGATACTTTTACTAACTTTTCAACCCCTGGTCTGATTCATGCCATTTTGTAATATGTTGTTCCCCTGAATGGATTGATTGTGAATATGTAATTTTTATGTGAATGTGATGTATGGTTTTAGAGTTATGAAAGTTAGGTAGAAAGTATGTTTTAACTGTATGTGTAATTGAGTTTCCTCTCAGGATAAGGGGAGGGAATATGTGGGATGTAACTGATATGTGATTGGTTGTTTTATACCTCCCTGTGGGCGGTCCTGTATTTGAAAAGACTGTAATAAAAACCAGGCTGTGTGTACCAACACCTCAGACCACTGCTTGACCCTCAACACGGAGCCTTGTCTCGTTATTGGGGGGATCCGCTGTATGCTGTTAGAGACTGATTGCCAGGAGTGTAAGCTGATTCCTGTTCGTCTGCTAGCAGCTATTCGTGAGGTTCCAGTTTGGAGTGCTACTTTGTATCCAGTTCGGGACATTGGTGTTCTGCCGTAGCGGAGCCTGTCTCTCAGAAAGGGGCACATCGCCTAAACGGATTTTAACCCCTTGTCTGCTGAAACGGTCCGTTACATTGGTGGCAAGCAGCGGGATCGTTCCTGCAGCCAGAAGGACAGCTACAGGAGACACTATTTCTTTGGATTTTACAACTTAAAGGGTTTCAGTCACCCCAGTAAACCGTTTTTTTTTTTTTTTCTTTAATAATAATCCCTATAGTGCGATCTCATGATACATAATCAAATTAATAATTTTGGTTCAGTAGATTTTGGTAAAAAACGATTTTTAAAATATGCTAATTACCTTGCTACCAGCAAGTAGGGCGGCTACTTGCTGGTAGCAGCCGCATCCTCCTATGGTAATGACGCCCCCTCGGCATGCTGATTGACAGGGCCAGGGAAGGTAATCCTTCTCTGCTGGCGCTGTTAGAATTTGAAATGTCGCGCCTGCGCCGTACCTGGCTTCAATCGGCGCAGGCGCACTGAGAGGCGGCCGCTCTGCTCGACCGCTCCATCCTCAATGCGCCTGCGTCGATGACGTCATCGCATACACCCGGAAGAGAAGACGCCGGCGTCATTACCATAGGAGGATGCGGCTGCTACCAGCAAGTAGCCGCCCTACTTGCTGGTAGCAAGGTAATTAGCATATTTTAAAAATCGTTTTTTACCAAAATCTACTGAACCAAAATTATTAATTTGATTATGTATCATGAGATCGCACTATAGGGATTATTATTAAAGAAAAAAAAAAAAAACGGTTTAATGGGGTGACAGAAACCCTTTAAGGGCAACGCATGTCTCAGTACAGCGACCCTAAAAGCACCAGTATGGAACCAGCAGTGGAGTACAGATACTCTGTCGAGGAATTTGACCGTATGATGTGGTTGCGGCTGAACTTCTTCGGACCCAATCCAGCTGAGAAATACGTGAAATTCGTGAGGAGTCTAGTGTTCAAGACCCTACCATACCGGGCAGAAGGTGACTGTCAGCTGCCACGTTGGGTGGACCTCCACCGGAAGTTACAGTTGCGGGACAGAGAGAGCTCAGTCTCCTCTCCCCAGCGGCAGAGTGTCCAGCAGGGAATTGGGAGCCCAGTCTCCATTCCCCAGCGGCAGTGTGAATTGCAGGGAATTGGGAGCCCAGTCTCCATTCCCCAGCGGCAGTGTGAAGTGCAGGGAGAGGAGAGCAGCGTCCTCCCTCCCCAGCGGCAGGCTGAGTTACAAGGGGCAGAGGTAGTTGTTCCTGCCCCCCAGCAGCAGAGTGATATGCCGGGAAGGCAGTGTGAAATGCAGGGAGAGGAGAGCAGCGTTGTTCCTGCCCCCCAGCAGCAGAGTGATTTTTTGGGAATTGGGAGCCCAGTCTCCATTCCCCAGCGGCAGAGTGTCCAGCAGGGAATAGAGAGCCCAGTCTCCTTTCCCCAGCAGCAGGACACTGTATTGGGAACGGAGACGGTCGGTCGCCCTCCCCAGCGGCTGGAAGTATGTATGGGAGAGGAGCTCGTTACCCCCTCTCCCCAGCGGCAGCTTAACGCACCAGGGGGAGACGGTAAGCCCCACAACAGTGCAGATGGGACCGTGGTCTCTGCACTTACAGCACAGAGGGTAGAGACAGTCGGTCTCCCCCTCCAACAACCAGACTCTAAGCCAGGGAGCAACACAGAGACCGGGAGTACCAGCTTCCAACATAACCTTGGTGCACTCACTGGACAGAGACAGGCTACCAAATGCAACAGGTCCAGTATTGGGTTGTGGGTGGGCTGCCAGACTAACTCAGGTACCAACCGGCGTGAGGTCAGGTATCTGGTTAGTTTTCCCTGGGGGGGGGGGGGGGAGATGTGTGGCAAAACCAACCTCGCCATTGGGTTTTGGATAGGCCTGGCTGCTGGCCTCTTGCCCCTGGATTATGGGCCATATACTAACTTTTAAACCCCTGAACCGATTCAAGTGAATTTTGGATAGGTTTGTCCCCAAGTTATACTGTTTAAATTGATGTAAGTTATATGTATGGACAATGTAAACTCACAAAGTTGTAACAATTTATAATAAGTGTAACTTGTCAGCTTGGGAGGAATATGCTGGGTGTGTTTCTATTGTGCCATTGTCCCATTGTGTGTTTAAATGGTGATGTCTGTTCTGTTGTCCTCACATGTGTATTGGTTATTTCTCTTTGTCCTGAGAGATAATTGGATTGCTCCTCGGTTGTCTCCGGGACAGAGAGGAGGAAACCATGATGCATTGTGGGGATATGTTGTATCTGTCCTGTGACGCAGTCTCCCTTCTGGTCCTCTGGGGGCGTGAACGATTTGTTGCTGCACTTACATTGTATGTGTTGTAAATTACTGATTGGTTGTATTTCAAACCCCTGTGGGCAGTACTATGTTTGTGGTTTATGAATAAAAGAGGCTGTACGTGAAGTACAGTCAGACCACTGCTTGACCCTCAACACGGAGCCTTGTCTCGTTATTGGGGGGATCCGCTGTATGCTGTTAGAGGACCGATTGCCAGGAGTGTAAGCTGATTCCTGTTCGTCTGCTAGCAGCTATTCGTGAGGTTCCAGTTTGGAGTGCTACTTTGTATCCAGTTCAGGAGTTTGGTGTTCTGCAGTAGCTGTGCCTGTCTCTCAGAAATGGGCATATCGCCTAAACTGATTTTAACCCCTTGTCTGCTGAAACGGTCCGTTACAACCCTAAAGGGTTAATTCAACCTGTAATCTAAACTCTGTCATCTGTCACTTCTCTTTTCTCTCTGCTCTGCTATCAGTGAACCTTTCCGGGATATATTGTCTCACATGCGGGTGTCGGGGAGCCGCTATCTAATAGAGGGAGACTCCCTGAACCTCCGGGAGACTTGAGATCCCTGGAAATGTATTTCCTTGTCCACTAGGTAGAGAAGGGGTACATCACAGCCAAAAATTGGAAATTACATAAAATAAAACACGTACAAAAAAAATAAAATAATAATCTTGATTTATGAGGTGGAGGTCCATATGGAGTAGGAGGTTGAGGAGGCGGTGGACGTAGCGGATTAGGTGGAAGCGGCGGTGGAGGAGGACGAGGTAGCCAACAGTGTTTTTTTTGTTTTTTTTAATTAGGGTACAACCCAGTGTGTAAAATATCCAAAATACAAGAATGAGCGATTGCGCTGCAGTATAGCAATGGCTGCTTAGTGCCGGTGTACATGTCTATTCTGCACAAGGTACGGACAAGTCCTGAGGGATCCAGGCCTGGTTCATTTTAATGATTGTGAGCTTGTCCACATTGGCTGTGGACAGGCGGCTGCGGCTGTGTCTGTCTGTGATGACGCCTCCTGCCGTGCTAAGCGCACGTTCAGACAATACACCGGCTGCAGGCCAGGCCAGCACCTCCAAGGGGTAAAGGGCAAGCTCAGGCCATGTGCCCAATTTGGAGACCCAGAAGTTGAAGGGGGCAGACCTGTCATTCAGTACGTGTAGGCGTGTGCACACATACTGCTCCACCATGCTGGTGAAATGCTGCCTCCTGCTAAGACGTTCCATATCAGCTGGTGGTGCTGGTTGTTGTGCTGACAAAGCTTTTCCACATGTCGGCCATGCTAACCCTGCCTTCTGAGGTGCTGGTGGTGCCCCAGCTGCGTTGGCGACCTCTTCCTCATCCTCTGCCTTCGCCTTGTGCTTCCACTGTGCCCCCGCTGTCAGGTGGGAATGCCACCAGCAGCGCGTCTACCAGTGTACGCTTGTACTCGCGCATCTTACGATCACGCTCCAGTGAGGGAATTAAGGACGGTACGTTGTCCGTGTAACGGGGATCCAGCAGCGTGGCCACCCAGGAATCAGCACAAGTTAGAATGTGGGCAACTCGGCGGTCGTTGCGGAGACACTGCAGCATGTAATCGCTCATGTGTGCCAGGCTGCCCAGAGGCAACGAAAAGCTGTCCTCTGTGGGAGGTGTATCGTCTGTGTCCTCTGTATCCCCCCAGCCACGCACCAGTGATGGCCATGAGCTGGTCTGGGTGTCACCCTGCTGTGAACATGGTTCCTCCTCCTCCACCTCCTCATCCTCAAGAACTGTGCCCTGGCTGGACAATTGTGTACCTTGGGTTTGTGGGTGCAGGAACCCACCCTCGGAGCCACTTGTGAATGACTAGCTGGAAACCCTACGAAATGATCCCTCTTCCTCCTGTGCCACATCCTCTTCCATCATCGCCAGGAGCGTTTTTTTCAAGGAGGCATAGAAGTGGGATAGTAACGCTGAGAACGGCGTCCTCGGCACTGGCCATGTTGGTGGAGTACTCGAAACAGCGCAACAAGGAACACAGGTCTCGCATGGAGGCCCAGTCATTGGTGGTGAAGTGTTGCTGTTCCGCAGAGCGTCTCACCCGTGCGTGCTGCAGCTGAAACTCCACTATGGCCTGCTGCTGCTCGCACAGTCTGTCCAGCATGTGCAAGGTGGAGTTCCACCTGGTCGGCACGTCGCACATGAGGCGGTGAGCGGGAAGGCCGAAGTTACGCTGCAGCGCTGACAGGCGAGCAGCGGCAGGGTAAGAACGCCGAAAGCGCGCACAGACGGCCCGCACTTTATGCAGCAGCTCTGACATATCAGGGTAATGTTTAAGGAATCTCTGCACCACTAAATTCAGCACATGTGCCAGGCAAGGGATGTGCGTCAAACCGGCTAGTCCCAGAGCTGCTACGAGATTTCGCCCATTATCGCACACCACCAGGCCGGGCTTGAGGCTGACTGGCACCAACCACTCATCGGTCTGTTGTTCAGGGCCCGTCCACAGCTCCAGCGCGGTGTGGGGTTTGTCCCCCAAACAGATACGTTATAACACTGCCTGCTGTCGTTTACCCCCGGGCTGTGCTAAGGTTGGTGGTGAAGGGGTTACGCTGACCGGATGAGGAGCCGGTAGAGGATGAGGAAGCGGAGTAGGAGGAGGAAGCAACAGGAGGCAAACTGAAGCGCCCTGCAATCCTCGGTGGTGGAAGGACATGCGCCAAACTGCTATCCGCCTCAGGCCCAGCCGCCACTGCATTTACCCAGTGTGCTGTTATGGAGATATAGCGGCCCTGACCGTGCTTACTGGTCCACGTATCCGTAGTCAGGTGCACCTTGCCACAGATGGCGTTGCGCAGTGCACACCTGATTTTGTCCCCCACTTGGTTGTGCAGGGAAGGGATGGCTCGCCTGGAAAAGTAGTGGCGGCTGGGCACGACGTACTGTGGGACAGCCACCGCCATAAGGCCTTTAAAACTCTCCGTCTCCACCAGACGGAATGACAGCATTTCAAAGGCCAGTAATTTAGAAATGCTGGCATTCAGGGCCAGGGATCGCGGGTGGGTAGGGGGTACTTCCTCTTCCTCTCCAGCGTTTGGGATATGGAGAGCTGAACGCTTCCGTGGGACATTGTGGAGATGCTGGGTGACCCAGGTGGTGGTGTTGCCTGCAGATCCTCTGCGGGGTGGCAGGTGGCACTGTCACTCCAGAGGTGGATGAAGAGGCCACGACTGCAGCAGAAGAGGAAGCAGGAGGAGCCAGAGACCTTTCTTGGTTTTTGAGGTGTCTTCTCCACTGCAGCTCGTGCTTTGCACTTAGATGCCTGGTCATGCAGGTTGTGCTCAGGTTGAGAACGTTTATGCCTCGCTTCAGGCTCCGATTGCACAGTGTGCAAACCACTCGTGTCTTGTCCTCAGCACATTGTCTGAAGAACTGCCACGCCAGGGAACTCCTTGGAGCTGGCTTTGGTGTGCTCGGTCCCTTGCTGCGGTGGGCAGTAGCAGGCATACTGTCTAGAGGACGGCCGCTCCGCTTTTGCACCCTGCTCCCTCTTCTGCTGTGCTGGTGGCTCTGTGCGACCACCGCCTCTTCCTCCGAACTACATAGGTCACTCGCATGACCTCGATTCCACGTGGGGTCGAGGAGCTCATCGTCCTCCACATCATCTTCCACCCATTCTTCACTCCTGCCTTCCTTGTCGGTCTGCACACTGCAGAAAGCCCCAGCAGTTGGCACCTGTGTTTGGTCATCATCCGAGACGTGCTGCGATGGTCCTCCCATGTACTCATCCTGAAACATAAGTGGTTGGGCATCGGTGCACTCAATCTCTTCCACTTCTGGGGCAGGGCTAGGTGGACGGCCCTGGGAAACCCTGCTAACAGAGTCATCAAAAAGTAGAAGAGACTGCTGCATGACTTGGGGCTCAGACTGCTTGGCTGATGTGCAAGGGGGTGAGGTGAAAGACTGATGGACATCGGCTGCAGGTGCCAACCATGGTCTTTCAGCAGGAGACTGGGTGGGAGACAATGTGAAGGAACTGGAGCCACTGTCAGCCACCCAATCTACTATCGCCTGTACTTGTTCAGGCCTCACCATTCGTAGAGCCGCATTAGGCCCGACCAAATACCGCTGCAGGTTCTGGCGCCTACTCGCAGCTGAGGAAGGGGTTTCACTTGAGCGTGTAGCTGGTACAGATCGACCACATCCTCTCCCTGCAACAGGAGCTCCACCAGCAGCACCACCACCGGGGCCACGTCCCTTATTTGACGCTCTCCTCATATTTTTCGAATTTAGGATCTTTCCCTAAATGGGTGTTTAATTAATAGTAGAATAGAACGACAGTATGTACAGGGTGTATCTCACACGTACAGATGCAGACTGAACAACAGTATGTAAAGGGTGTATCTCACACGTACAGATGCAGCAAAGGCTGCAAAATAAACTTTTTTGCCCAAAATGGGTGTTAGTTTAAAAACTGAATATGTGTCACGGATGGTGTACAGGAAACAAGACAATGCAATACAATTAATGACTCACTGGATCCACAACTAAGGAACAAAAGGGAGACCCCTACATGAGACCTGCCACTCTCCCTAATTGCTCAGCCTATGCGAACACCCCAAAGGTGGATGGGCGCATATCCACGTACCTCGGCTATCTAATACCTGAAGACCCTACAATAGTGAGGGGACACGACCACCGGCTCCCTACACAAGACACGGAGTGAGTCAGGGTCACCTGAAAATCCAGCAGACAGAAAATCACAAATAAAGGAACAGCACTTATCTTGCAGAGGACTGAGGAATAGAAACAGCAAGCACACACACTCCAGGAAGTTGTATAAGCCGCAACCTAATGCATCATGGGGGAGGAACTTAAAGGGAAGCAATCAGTCCAACTGCATGACAGCTGAGATAGACTAACGAGATGAGGAACTTAACCAAAACAAAGAAACTCAAGGAGGAGGATCTGGAAAGCTCCTGTCAGAGCTTCTCAACTGTCTGGTTGTGACAGTACCCCTCCCTCTGCGAGTGGACTCCGGACACTCAGGGCCCACCTTCTCAGGATGGGACCTATGGAAAGCCCTGATGAGACGAGTGGCCTTAATGTCCGTCACTGGGACCCACATCCTCTCCTCAGGACCATAACCCTCCCAATGATCGAGGTACTGGAGGGAACCGCGGACAAGACGAGAATCCACAATCCTAGAGACCTGAAATTCAAGATTTCCATCAACCATAATCGGAGGAGGAGGCAAAGGCGAGGGTACAATAGGTTGAACATAAGGTTTCAATAAGGACTTATGAAAAACATTATGGATCTTCCAAGTCTGAGGAAGATCAAGACGGTAGGCAACAGGATTGATGACAGACAGGATCTTGTAAGGCCCAATAAACCTAGGACCCAACTTCCAGGAGGGAACCTTCAATTTGATATTCTTGGTAGACAACCACACCGGATCACCAACACTCAGGTCCGGACCAGGCACACGTCTCTTATCTGCCACACGCTTATATCTCTCACTCATGTTCTTTAGATTATCCTGAATCTTTTGCCAAATAGATGACAAAGACGAGGAGAATCTGTCCTCATCAGGTAAACCAGAAGACCCCTCTCCCGAGAAAGTCCCAAACTGCGGATGAAACCCATATGCACCAAAAAATGGTGACTTATCAGAGGACTCCTGACGACGGTTATTTAAAGCAAACTCAGCAAGGGACAAAAAAGAACACCAATCCTCCTGATTCTCCGCCACAAAACAGCGCAGATATGTCTCCAGATTCTGATTGACGCGCTCTGTCTGGCCATTCGACTGCGGGTGGAAAGCAGAAGAGAATGACAACCGAACCCCCAAGCGAGAACAGAAAGCCTTCCAGAATCTGGAAACAAACTGCGTGCCCCTATCAGAGACTATGTCTGAAGGAATACCATGCAATTTGACAATGTGGTCAATAAATGCCTGCGCCAGCGTCTTAGCATTGGGAAAACCAGGAAAAGGGATGAAATGCACCATTTTGCTAAAACGGTCCACCACCACCAGAATCACAGTCTTCCCCGAGGAACGAGGCAAGTCCGTTATGAAGTCCATGGACAGATGTGTCCAAGGACGGGAAGGAATGGGTAAGGGAAGGAGAGGACCTGATGGCCGTGAATGAGGGACTTTGGCACGAGCGCAAGTCTCGCAAGCTGCCACAAAACCCTCAACCGACTTACGAAGCGCAGGCCACCAGAATCTACGAGCGATGAGATCCAGTGTGGCTCTTGCCCCCGGGTGCCCAGCAAGGACCGTATCGTGGTGTTCCTTAAAAATCTTGTGTCTTAAAGCGAGAGGCACAAACAACCTCCCAGGAGGACAAAGATCAGGAGCCTCTGACTGGGCTGCCTGCACCTCTGCCTCCAATTCAGGAAAAAGAGCAGAGACCACCACACCTTCAGCCAAAATGGGACCCGGGTCTTCAAAATTCCCACCTCCCGGAAAACAACGTGACAGGGCATCTGCCTTCACATTCTTAACCCCAGGGCGGAACGTGACAACAAAATTAAACCTTGAAAAGAACAAAGACCATCTGGCCTGTCTCGGGTTCAGACGCTTGGCTGACTCCAAATAGGCCAGATTTTTATGGTCAGTAAACACGGTAATAGGGTGTCTGGCTCCCTCTAGCCAATGGCGCCATTCCTCAAAAGCCAACTTGATGGCCAACAATTCCCTATCTCCCACATCATAATTTCTCTCTGCGGAGGAGAGTTTCTTTGAGAAAAAGGCACACGGTTGCCATTTGGCAGGAGAGGAACCCTGAGACAAGACCGCACCCACCCCTACCTCAGAAGCATCAACCTCAACTATGAAGGGTAACGAAATATCAGGTTGTACCAGGATGGGAGCGGAAGCAAAACTCTCCTTGATATTAGAAAAGGCCTTACGTGCCTCTACCGACCAGGAAGAAAAATCTACCCCCTTTCTGGTCATATCAGTGAGTGGTTTAACAGAGGAATAATTCAAAATAAACTTCCTGTAATAATTGGCAAAGCCCAAAAAACGCATCAGCGCCTTCTGATTCTCAGGAAGCTCCCACTCAAGCACAGCGCGGACCTTCTCGGGGTCCATGCGAAAACCAGAAGCGGAGAGAAGAAACCCCAGAAATTGAATTTCTGGAACCGCAAACACACATTTTTCCAGTTTCGCGTATAATTTATTCTCCCGCAGGATGAGCAAGACCTGACGTAAGTGTTCCTTATGAGTTTTGAAATCAGGAGAAAAAATCAAAATGTCATCCAAATACACTAATACAAATTTTCCCATTAAATGATAAAAAATGCTGTTGAAGAAATGCTGAAAAACGGCTGGGGCATTCATCAAACCAAAAGGCATAACCAAATTCTCAAAATGGCCCTCAGGGGTATTGAAAGCCGTCTTCCATTCGTCTCCTTCTCTGACCCTAACCAGGTTGTATGCCCCTCTTAGGTCTAATTTGGAAAAGACTTTAGCCCCAACAACCTGGTTAAACAGGTCCAGGATCAGAGGAAGCGGATAAGGGTCACGAATAGTGATACTGTTCAGCTCCCTGAAATCCAGACAAGGTCTTAAAGAACCATCTTTTTTCTTAACAAAGAAAAAACCAGCGGCAACAGGTGACTTCGAGGGTCGTATGTGTCCTTTTCTCAGACTCTCAGAGATATAAGCACGCATAGCGACCCTCTCAGGTTGGGAAAGATTGTATAAACGAGATTTAGGCAGCTTGGCGCCTGGGATGAGATCAATAGGGCAATCATACTCCCTGTGCGGAGGTAAACCCTGAACTCCACTCTCAGAGAAGACATCCAAAAGTTCAGAGAGGAAAGGTGGTACAGTCTTAGTAGAAACCTCAGAAACAGATGTCATGAGGCAATTCTCTCTGCAAAAGTTACTCCAACCATTTATTTGCCTCGCTTGCCAATCAATGGTGGGGTTATGTTTAGTGAGCCAGGATAGCCCCAACACTAGAGGAGTAGGCAAACCGCTAAGGACGAAACATGACACATCCTCAACATGAGCATCACTCACAATTAAACGGATATTGTGAACTATGCCCTTTAATGATTTCTGAGAAAGTGGAGCGGAATCAATAGCAAAAACAGGAATATCCTTTCCCAAAGTGCATACCTGGAAACCATGAGTTATTGCAAATTGATTATCAATGAGGTTGACAGCTGCTCCACTATCCACAAAAATCTCACAAAAAATGCTCTTGCTCTCTAGCGCCACCCTAGCAGGCAGGACAAAACGGGAACTACAAGCAAATGGAAAACCTTCAATTTCCGCCTCAACCCTGCCAATAGTAACCGACGGAACATTTTTAAAAGATTTTTTCCTTTATGTTTCTTTATTACTCCCAGAAGACTGCCTGAATCTCCTAGAGGGACAAACATTTGCCAAATGATTTATACCTCCACAACAAAAACAAACCCTCCCATGCGGGCTGAATCTTCTATTGTCAGAGGCAATCAACCCCAGCTGCATGGGCTCCTGCTCAGAAGGGGCTGACAGCGACTGAGACCCCTGCGCACAGAATGAGACCGCTGCACTGTCCCGGGACTGAGTATGACAGGAAGGAGAGATCTCTCCTCTCTCTCTAAGACGCCTGTCAATACGAACAGCCTGAGACATAGCAGAATCCAAGGAAGTAGGTCTTTCATGAAAGGCAAATGCATCTTTCAATCCCTCTGAAAGACCATGGCAAAATTGACTTCGGAGTGCAGCATCATTCCAACCCGTATCTGCTGCCCATCTCCGAAATTCTGAGCAGTATATCTCTGCGGATTGTTTACCCTGGCATAACAGACGTAGTCTAGACTCAGCCAGAGCAATACGATCCGGATCATCATATATCTGACCCAGGGCTAAAAAGAATTCATCCACTGAACGGAGGGGCCGTGCCCCCTCCGGCAGCGAAAAGGCCCAGGACTGAGTGTTACCCCTGAGCAGCGATATAATGATCCCCACCCTCCGTTTTTCATCACCAGAAGAATGGGGAAGAAGGCGAAAATGGAGTTTGCAAGCCTCTCTAAAATGCACAAAATGCTCACTACCCCCGGAGAACGTATCCGGGAGCGAGATCTTAGGCTCAGAACAAACTCCATGAACGCAAGCTGAACCGGTCACTTGAAACTTGAAGAAAAAGTCTTACGGAGATCAGCTACCTCCAATGAAAGACCCTGGAGGCGTTCAGCCAAAAGTGAAACCGGATCCATGCTTGAGACGGTTTTGGCGGCTTATAATGTCACGGATGGTGTACAGGAAACAAGACAATGCAATACAATTAATGACTCACTGGATCCACAACTAAGGAACAAAAGGGAGACCCCTACATGAGACCTGCCACTCTCCCTAATTGCTCAGCCTATGCGAACACCCCAAAGGTGGATGGCCGCATATCCACGTACCTCGGCTATCTAATACCTGAAGACCCTACAATAGTGAGGGGACACGACCACTGGCTCCCTACACAAGACACGGAGGGAGTCAGGGTCACCTGAAAATCCAGCAGACAGAAAATCACAAATAAAGGAACAGCACTTATCTTGCAGAGGACTGAGGAATAGAAACAGCATGCACACACACTCCAGGAAGTTGTATAAGCCGCAACCTAATGCATCATGGGGAGGAACTTAAAGGGCAGCAATCAGTCCAACTGCATGACAGCTGAGATAGACTAACGAGATGAGGAACTTAACCAAAACAAAGAAACTCAAGGAGGAGGATCTGGAAAGCTCCTGTCAGAGCTTCTCAACTGTCTGGTTGTGACAATATGACAGCAGTATATAACGCTTGTATTTCACACGTGCTGATGCTGCAAGGCCAGAAAAAGTGTGTCTTTTGCCCAAAAAAGGGTGTTTTATTAACCGCCTAACGCAGGATTGCGTTCCGGAGGCGGTCGATTTGTTCCTCCTTGGCGCGTCATCTCGCGAGACGCGAGATTTCCTGTGAACGCGCGCACACAGGAGCGCGCGTTCACAGGATCGGGAGGTAAACGAGTTGATCTACAGCCTGCCAGAGGCGATCGTTCGCTGGCAGGCTGAAGATGCGATTTTTTTAACCCCTAACAGGTATATTAGACGCTGTTTTGATAACAGCGTCTAATATACCTGCTACCTGGTCCTCTGGTGGTCCCTTTTGTTTGGATCGACCACCAGAGGACACAGGCAGCTCTGTAAGTAGCACCAAGCACCACTAC
This sequence comes from Bufo bufo, assembly GCF_905171765.1. NCBI lineage: Eukaryota > Metazoa > Chordata > Amphibia > Anura > Bufonidae > Bufo > Bufo bufo. Next base: position 842,805,813 of record NC_053389.1, on the reverse strand, counting down.
ACTACACCCCCCCCCCCCCCGGTCACTTATTAACCCCTGATCACCCCATATAGACTCCCTGATAACCCCCCTGTCATTGATCACCAAGGCTCCATTCAGACGTCCGTATGTGTTTTACGGATCCGCAAAACACGGACACCGCGGATCCGCAAAACATGGACACCGGCAATGTGCTTTCCACATTTAGCGGATCCGCACATTGCCAGAACTATATAAAAAATGCCTTTTCTTGTCCGCAATTGCGGACAAGAATAGGACATGTTCTATAGGCTCTACAAAAAACGCAGTGTTCGCCCGATCAGGCCTGATCTTGTGCGCACACTTGCGTTCAGTCCGCCCCACCGCAGTGACAGAAATAATTTTTTTCTGATCACTGCAAAAACACTGCGAGTTCATAGAAGATTTTTTTTTTTTGTCACACGTTAGCGGAAATTGTTTTTTTTTTTTGTTTTTTTGTTTTTTCTTACAAAGTCTCATATTCCACTAACTTGTGACAAAAAATAAAATCTCACATGAACTCACCATACCCCTCACCGAATCCAACTGCGTAAATTTTTTTAGATATTTATATTCCAGACTTCTTCTCACGCTTTAGGGCCCCTAAAATGCCAGGGCAGTATAAATACCCCACATGTGACCCCATTTTGGAAATAAGACACCCCAAGGTATTTTGTGAGGGGCATGGCGAGTTCATGTAAAATTTTATCTTTTGTCACAAGTTAGTGGAATATGAGACTTTGTAAGAGAAAAAAATAAATAAATAATCAATTTCCGCTAACTTGTGCCAAAAAAAAAAAACTTCTATGAACTCGCCATGCCCCTCACGGAATACCTTGGGGTGTCTTCTTTCCAAAATGGGGTCACTTGTGGGGTAGTTATACTGCCCTGGCATTTTAGGGTCCCTAATGCGTGAGAAGTAGTTTGGAATCCAAATGCGTAAAAAATGCCCTGTGAAATCCTAAAGGTGCTCTTTGGAATGTGGGCCCCTTTGCCCACCTAGGCTGCAAAATAGTGTCACACATGTGGTATCGCCGTACTCAGGAGAAGTAGGGCAATGTGTTTTGGGGTGTATTTTTACATATACCCATGCTGGGTGAGAGAAATATCTCTGTAAATGACAACTTTGTATAAAAAAAATGGGAAAAGTTGTCTTTTACAGAGATATTTATCTCACCCAGCATGGGTATATGTAAAAAGACACCCCAAAACACATTGCCCAACTTCTCCTGAGTACGGCGATACCACATGTGTGACACTTTTTTGTCAGAGCTGCTTCAAAAAGCGGAAATTCACATTTTTGTACCATAGTTTGTAAACGCTATAACTTTTACCCAAACCAATAAAAATAGACTTATTGCATTTTTTTTTTAATCAAAGACATGTAGAACAATAAATTTAGAGCAAAATTTATATATGGATGTCGTTTTTTTTGCAAAATTTTACAACTGAAAGTGAAAAATGTCATTTTTTTGCAAAAAAATCGTTAAATTTCGATTAATAACAAAAAAAGTAAAAATGTCAGCAGCAATGAAATACCACCAAATGAAAGCTCTAATAGTGAGAAGAAAAGGAGGTAAAATTCATTTGGGTGGTAAGTTGCATGACCGAGCAATAAACGGTGAAAGTAGTGTAGGTCAGAAGTGTAAAAAGTGGCCTGGTCTTTCAGGGTGTTTAAGGTAGGGGGGCTGAAGGGGTTAATAGAAGAATAGAACCACAGTATGTACAGGCTGTATCTCACACGCCCTTATCCAGACTAGGCCACAATTTAAGTTTTTTGCCCAAAATTGGTGTTTGTTTAATAACAGAATATATCAGCAGTATATAACCCTTGAATTTCACACGTCCAGATGCAGCTAGAGATGTAAAATTGTGTATTTTGGCAAAAAAGTGTGTTTTTAAAAACCCAGAAAATGATGTATTTCTAGCTTAAATTGCACACTGACTAATCCTGCAAATGCACCAGATGTTGTAAATTGCCAAAAAAGGGTGATTTTTTAAACCCAGAATATAATTGCAGTATTTCAAGCTTGTATTTGACTGTCCCAAAAGCTCAGATGCAGTGCTGGAGCACGGACGCAGGGCTGGAGCACGGACGCAGGGCTGGAGCACGGACGCAGGGCTGGAGCACGGACGCAGTGCTGGAGCACGGACGCAGGGCTGGTGCACGGACGCAGGGCTGGTGCACGGACGCAGGGCTGGTGCACGGACGCAGGGCTGGAGCACGGACGCAGGGCTGGTGCACGGACGCAGGGCTGGTGCACGGACGCAGGGCTGGAGCACGGACGCAGTGCTGGAGCACGGACGCAGGGCTGGTGCACGGACGCAGGGCTGGTGCACGGACGCAGGGCTGGTGCACGGACGCAGGGCTGGTGCACGGACGCAGGGCTGGAGCACGGACGCAGGGCTGGTGCACGGACGCAGGGCTGGTGCACGGACGCAGGGCTGGTGCACGGACGCAGGGCTGGTGCTCGGACGCAGGGCTGGTGCACGGACGCAGGGCTGGTGCACGGACGCAGGGCTGGAGCACGGACGCAGGGCTGGTGCACGGACGCAGGGCTGGTGCACGGACGCAGGGCTGGTGCACGGACGCAGGGCTGGTGCTCGGACGCAGGGCTGGTGCTCGGACGCAGGGCTGGTGCTCGGACGCAGGGCTGGTGCACGGACGCAGGGCTGGTGCACGGACGCAGGGCTGGAGCACGGACGCAGGGCTGGTGCACGGACGCAGGGCTGGTGCACGGACGCAGGGCTGGTGCACGGACGCAGGGCTGGTGCTCGGACGCAGTGCTGGTGCTCGGACGCAGGGCTGGTGCACGGACGCAGGGCTGGTGCTCGGACGCAGGGCTGGTGCACGGACGCAGGGCTGGTGCTCGGACGCAGTGCTGGAGCACGGACGCAGGGCTGGTGCACGGACGCAGGGCTGGTGCACGGACGCAGGGCTGGTGCTCGGACGCAGGGCTGGTGCACGGACGCAGTGCTGGAGCACGGACGCAGGGCTGGTGCTCGGACGCAGGGCTGGTGCACGGACGCAGGGCTGGTGCTCGGACGCAGTGCTGGAGCACGGACGCAGGGCTGGTGCACGGACGCAGGGCTGGTGCACGGACGCAGGGCTGGTGCTCGGACGCAGGGCTGGTGCACTGAGCTTGCATAAAATGGCCGCTGCCGACCTAACTAACAGCCGGATAAAATATATTTTTCTGTGTCACTGGGCTCAGGGCAGGGTAAAAAGATTGTGCCCTGCACCCACACAACAATATCTATGTAGATCGCTGAGTTAACAAGCCCTTCAGATTATAGATTCTCTCCTATTCTCTCCCTCACAGCAGCAGCGTCCTCTCCCTACACTAGTATCAGCAGAGTGACGGGCAGCGCTACGTGACTGCAGCTTATATAGAGCCCGGGTCACATGCTGCTCTGGCCAATCACAGACATGCCAATAGTAGGTATGGCTCTGATGGCTTCTAAGGGCACACAGTTAACCGCTTGTTGATTGGCTGCTCTGCAGCCTTTCAAAAAGCGCCAAGAAAGTGCCGAACACCGAACCTGAACTTTTACGGAAATGTTCGGGGTCCAAAAATCCTAAAGTTCGGTACGAAGCCGAACTTTTCAGTTGGGGTTCACTCAACCCTACTATCTAGTACTAGAAAAGGGCCTCTGCCAATTGTGATCAGGTTACCTGGATGGAGAGGCACGGCCCGGTCTACCCAAACCGTCAGTAATTACTGCCTTTATTTCATTTTATTTATTCTTTTTTTTTTTTATCTAAACATATATACAGCTCTGCTACACGTGCACATACGGTGCTGCTACATACAAAGCTGCTTTAAGGCTCATTCACACGTCCGCAACGTGTTTTGCGGATCCACGGATCAGCAAAACACAGACAGCAGCAATGTGCGTTCCGCATTTTGCCGGCACTAATAGAATATGCCTGTTCTTGTCCGCAATTGAATGGAGCCTCCGGCAGTCCAGCTGTGGTGATACTACATCTCCCAGCATGCACACTTGCTTGGCTGCTCTCTAAACTGCCACACAGGTGGAAAGAGCATGCTGGGAGTTGTAGTTGCACAGCAGCTGGAGTGCCGGAGGTTGCTGATGGAGCAGTTATTTCGTTGGCCGACCTCATGTACCTCAGTATATGCAAAGGAGCCTCTAGGACCAATTGGGTCGGGTATTCCTTTGGCACTCCAACTGTTGCAAAACTACAACTCCCAGCATGCCCCTTCCACTCGTGTGGGAGTTTAGAGAAAAGCCAAGCAAGTGTGCATGATGGGAGATGTAGTTCCCGGGACCCCTCTCCTAGAGGCTCGGTCTTCCTTCCTCTGACCTCCTCATGTTAAGGGCCCTTTTGCAGGACTTACGGTCCATATGTCCCGGAGCGGCATCCATCGTCCGCACGGGGTACACGGCCTTATACATTACAATGGGGCTATTGTCCCGACCTGCACAGCACGATGTATGCCTGCTGCCTCGGTGAGGACAGGGCCACTAGGATTAGGGGCAGCGACCCCATTGCTCCTAGAGGCTCCTTGGCAGAAAACAGAAGGGGAGTAGAAAGAAGGGTGCACAGCAGAACTGCCTGGTTACCCATAGCAACCAATCAGATTCCACCTTTCTTTTTTCAAAGGAGCTTTCCAAAATGAAAGGGGGAATCTGATTGGTTGCTATGGGCAACCACCACGCCAGCTCTACTTTACACCATTTGGATCAATGCCCACCCGAGCCCTGACCAAGAGCTTTGTGCCAGCACGTAGAAATCGCATCACTGTGTACTATCGCCTCAGAAAGCGAATATACGTAACGCTGCTCTGTTCACAGATTAAATCTTCATATAGACACCGCTTATAATTAGAGAAGAGCAGTCCTTGCAGAAAGCTCACATTCGATAAAGGTGGGGATTCCCCTTTAACCTGTCATTTCAGCTGAACTCTCGTCTGCATACAGTCCATTCACCGGCGGAGGGATTAGAAGTCTTACAGCGAGCAGGGATCCCCTGTGAACCTCAAGCCCCGTTACCCTCATCGCCGAAACCTCAAAGGCCAGCAAGAGTCTGGACCAAGGTCCCTGCAACCCCGAATGGATCGAACAGGTCAAGAATCACTTGAACTTTTTCCTGTCAAGATGGTGGCATTATCTTCTATTACATTCTGTGGTCTCATAGGGATCCCGTGTTGTATTATTCCCTCTAAGCCATTTGAGGCCAACCCTCTTGATTCAGGATTCGATAACGTGGTTGATCATGTTGTCCCTGTCTATGGGTCTTCGTGAGATAGTAAGGCGAGCCAATTACAGGCTGGCTATCTATTCGCTTTTCCCACTTATGATTGCTTTTTGTTTTGGGCTTACCAGCTCTACTTTTTGTTTTACCTTTTTATGTTAATTTGCTGTTTAATTGTATTGTTTCATACTTCTTGGAGACTTGGCATGGGATTTCATACTATGAGGTTTTGGGAGGGGGTGGTACTGGGGTGCGACTGGCTCTGGGGGCGGGTGACGTCTGGCTTCACCCTCAAAGTACTACATTGATTCCGCACTGATATCATGTGTAAGATTTTAACTCATAATGTAAGGGGTTTGAACTCTCCACGAAAGAGAAAAACAGCATTCTCCATTTATGTTAAACACAAGCCTGATGTCATCTGCCTCCAGGAGACCCATTTCACTCCCACATCTCACCCTAAGTACTTTAACCCACAATACTCCACTTTCTACTCCTCTTCATTTACTTCAAAATGTAGAGGTGTAGTGACATTGTTGAAAAATACCTTCCCTTTCACTGTTTCCCAAACTTGCATAGACCCGGAAGGGAGATACGTAATTCTACTGGGAACATATAGGGATTAGTGATGAGCGGCAGGTGCCATATTCGATTTCGACGAAATTCGCGAATATTCGATAGAATATTCGTTTTGTATTCGTCGAAATCGAATATTCGTCATTATTCTTGCTATCGCGATTAATATGCGATTTAAATAATCGCGTATTGCGATTTTAACTTAAAGGCTACTCTCCTATTGAAATAGCAATGCGATTAATTCAAGTTATAATAATCGAATTTCGATTTTAACTTAGCACTGCTATATTTAATTCTAGCCTAATATGGAATATAGCAGTGCTAAGTTAAAATCGAAATTCGATAATTATAACTTGAATTTTTTTTTATTTTTTTTTATTGTTATATTTTTTTCTTTCCCACTTCCCTAAAGTTGTTCTTACCTGTCCTTTGGATTCCTGGCTTCCTGGCTGCTCCAGTCAGTGCCCGTTGCCGCTTCTGCCGACTTCCGTGCTCATGGAGCGTCCCCATCACCATGGGAACGTCTCCATATACTAGAATGTACTGTCGGATTTGAGAATTACGTGAAAAATCGAAATTCGATTATTTCAAGTTATAATAATCGAATTTCGATTTTAACTTAGCACTGCTATATTTAATTCTAGCCTTATATGGAATATAGCAGTGCTAAGTTAAAATCGAAATTCGATTATTATAACTTGAATTAATCGAATTGCGATTTCAACTTGGACCTGGTTTACTATGGTTGGCTTGGTAGAATTAGCGAATATGACGAATGTATTCGTCTTATTCCACAAAACGAATATAACGAATGTATTCGTCTTATTCCACAAAACGAAGATAACGAAGTATTCTGCATCTTTGTTTTAGCTACCTATTCATCAACTTCGCTAATTCTAGCAATCATATAGGAAAGTTTACTATAGAGACAGCTAAGTTTAATTCGCTATGCGATTATATTACTTTGCTTTTTTTTTATAAATAGAATAATTATAATAATTATCAGGTATTATAATTATTCTATTTTTTTTTTTTTTAAAAAAAGCAGTCATATAATCGCATAGCGAATGAAACTTAGCTGTCTCTATAGTAAACTTTCCTATATGATTGCTAGAATTAGCGAAGTTGATGAATAGGTAGCTAAAACGAAGATGCAGAATACTTCGTTATCTTCGTTTTGTGGAATATGACGAATACATTCGTTATATTTGTTTTGTGGAATATGACGAATACATTCGTCATATTCGCTAATTCTACCAAGCCAACCATAGTAAACCAGGTCCAAGTTGAAATCGCAATTCGATTAATTCAAGTTATAATAATCGAATTTCGATTTTAACTTAGCACTGCTATATTCCATATTAGGCTAGAATTAAATATAGCAGTGCTAAGTTAAAATCGAAATTCGATTATTATAACTTGAAATAATCGAATTTCGATTTTTCACGTAATTCTCAAATCCGACAGTACATTCTAGTATATGGAGACGTTCCCATGGTGATGGGGACGCTCCATGAGCACGGAAGTCGGCAGAAGCGGCAACGGGCACTGACTGGAGCAGCCAGGAAGCCAGGAATCCAAAGGACAGGTAAGAACAACTTTAGGGAAGTGGGAAAGAAAAAAATATAACAGTAAAAAAAAAAAAAAAAATTTAAGTTATAATAATCGAATTTCGATTTTAACTTAGCACTGCTATATTCCATATTAGGCTAGAATTAAATATAGCAGTGCTAAGTTAAAATCGAAATTCGATTATTATAACTTGAAATAATCGAATTTCGATTTTTCACGTAATTCTCAAATCCGACAGTACATTCTAGTATATGGAGACGTTCCCATGGTGATGGGGACGCTCCATGAGCACGGAAGTCGGCAGAAGCGGCAACGGGTACTGACTGGAGCAGCCAGGAAGCCAGGAATCCAAAGGACAGGTAAAAACAACTTTAGGGAAGTAGGAAAGAAAAAAATCTAAAAAAAAAAAAAAAAAAAAAAAAAAAAAAAAAAGAATATTCGAAATATCGAATTTATATCACTATATTCGAAATATTCGCGAATTAGCGAAGTGCCGATATTCGCGAAAAAAATTCGATATTCGAATATTCGCGCTCAACACTAATAGGGATGAGTCCCTTTGCTTGGTTAACTCATATGCTCCTAATGAGGATCCCATTACTTTTTTTGAAAAGGTTGGAAAAGTGATCAAATCCCTAACTTTCCATAAACTAGTGTGGTGTGGGGATTTTAATTTTACCATAAATCCTGTGCTAGATCGTTCCACCCCTCCTTCTGCCTTACGACCTACAACGCAGACTAAAAAGATCCAACGAGTCTTTCAATCCCTGGCCCTAGCTGATACCTGGAGGGAACACAATGGTACACAGAGAAGTTATACCTTTTATTCCACAGCTCATAGGGTGTACTCTCGCTTAGATATGATTTTATCTTCCACCTCTCTTCTTCCTTACATGTCATATTCCAGACATGTGGTTTCCTCTTGGTCAGATCACGATATGGTCATCTCTGATTTTACGGTTCCACAGGTTGGTTCTACTCCGTTTCACTGGAGGCTCAACGAATCACTCCTGACCCATACAGCACAATTTTCTCAATTGAAGGACAAACTTTCGAACTTCTTGTCAGAAAATGTTTCACACAAAATCAATCCTATGACATTGTGGCTGACTCATAAGGCCTTCATGAGGGGCAGTTTGATAAGTTTGGCCTCCAGGAGAAAGAAAGAACGTACCCAAGCTCAAGTTGGGCTGGAAGCCAAGCTGAGCAGACTGGTTTGGGCCCATCAGAGATCCCCGTCTCTCTATTTACTTAAGGCAATTAAAGATGTTAAATTACAACTTAACATGTTACTCACAAACTCCACAGAAAAAGCCCTTAGATGGACAAACTCCTTTTACTATAAGTTCGCCAATAAGCCAGATAAACTTCTAGCCAATCAACTTAAAAATAAACAGAAGATCAATCAGGTATTTAAAATTAATACAAGATCAGGTCAAACCACTTCTAATCCTGACACAATCTACACTACATTTCAGGAATTTTATACACATCTTTATTCAGCTCCCATAGGAGACTCTAGAAGGAAGATAAATGAGTTTCTGTCATCAGTCCATCTCCCTACCTTATCCCCAGAATCCCAATCAGAACTTAATAAACCAGTTTCTGCAGAAGAAGTAGAATATGCTATTAACTCCTTGAAACTAGGAAAAGCCCCAGGCCCCGATGGCTACTCACCCTTATACTATAAAAAGTTCGCCCCTCTACTTCTTCCACATGTAACTAACTACTGTAACTATTTGATGCAAGGATCTGTCCCCCCAGAAGAATTCTTAAAAGCCTCCATTACAGTCATACCTAAGCCCAATAAAGATCCCCTGCTCACTTCCAATTATAGGCCGATTTCCTTATTAAACATTGATAACAAACTCTTCACTGCTATCTTGGCTGGAAGACTCAATAGATTCCTACCAAGTCTTATCCATAAAGACCAAGTGGGTTTCATACCCGGTAGGGAAGCCCCCGATAACATCAGAAAAATACTTAACATTATCCAATACTCCAATAAATCCAAAATCCCACTAGCCTTATTGGCCCTAGATATTGAAAAGGCCTTTGATTCTGTTACATGGTCATATCTTTATGGAGTTCTCTCGACAATGGGAATTCAGGGTCCCTTCTTAGCAGCTATCCAAGCCCTATACTCTAAACCAGAGGCTCAACTTAAATTACCTACCACTAGGGCTTCCCATATCCCTATTAGAAGGGGTACAAGGCAGGGTTGCCCCCTGTCCCCAGCCCTATTCGCTCTAGCCATGGAACCCTTAGCTGCGCACATAAGATCCCATCCTGATATTAAAGGTTTGACGGTTGGGGGAACAGAGTATAAACTTAATCTCTTTGCAGATGACCTTATGTTAACCATCACCAACCCCATCATCTCCTTCCCTTCCTTGATGAAACTATTGGATTAATTTTCCAAAGCTTCGGGCCTTTCCATTAATCATTCCAAATCTGACTTACTACTATGTAACACCCCCATCTCTACTAAAACATTGCTCACTTAGAATTTCCCATTTCAACTTAGACCCCAATATATCCCATATCTGGGAGTTATGTTGCCAAAGACGCTAGACGCAACATATAGGATTAATTATTTACCAATGTATAAAAAGATACGTCAGGATTTAGTAAATTGGCAATCCCTTCAAGTATCATGGGTGGGTAAGATAAATATCTTCAGAATGGTGATCCTTCCGAGACTCCTTTATTTGTTCAGGGCCCTACCAATCCCTGCTCAGATAAGGGACTTGAGATCGGTTCAGAGAGATTTAATGAGATTTATATGGGCCAATAAACGTCCCCGTATATCTAAGGCAATAATGTGTAGACATAGGTCACATGGGGGACTATCAGTACCTGATTTAGTAAAATACCATCAGGCAGCTAGACTGGCCCAAATGTTTTTGACCCACCTAAATCCACAGGATCACCCCCTATGGATACCACTTGAACGCACTATCCTTCTCCCTTACACATGGAAAGCCCTGATCTGGAATACTGCACCCATCCCTCAAACAGTTCGTAATAACTCACCTTTGACTTATTATTCGCTGATTCTTTGGAGGTCAGTTAGGTTTAAATTTACCCTGCAATCTAGGCCCTCTCCTTTACTGAGCATTGTAGGTAACCCTGCTTTTCCCCCGGGCCTCCAAGGTAATAACCTTAATTGGTGGTCATCCAACCAACTATGTACCCTTCACAAACTTCTGATTAGAGGTAAATTAATATCCCTTTCGGATTTTAAAGAGAAATACTCACCTCCTGTAGGAGAGTATCTCCTCATGAATCAGGTCTTCTCTTACTTTAGGTCTAATCTGATACCAAATCGTAATGTAGAATTTTCCCCCTTTGAGCGTTCTATTAATTTCTCACTATACAGACAGGGTCTCCTCTCAAGAATGTATGAAGCCCTGAACACTATTCCCGAAGGTCATAAACTAGCTTATATGAAAGCCTGGGAGAGAGACTTACAACAGGAATTCTCTACTTCTAAATGGTCTCAACGCTCACTAACTCTCACGAAGGGTTCGTGGCAAGTTACCCTGGCGGAAACTTCCATAAAGGTTCTACATAGAACTTATATGGTACCAACGAGGCTTCATACTATTTACCCTGAGGTTTCCCCCTTATGTTTTAGAGGATGTACTGAGGAAGGATCCATGCTTCATACATGGTGGTCCTGCCCTGTGGTTAAAAGGCTCTGGGTCCAAATAACAAACTTGATATCTTCTGTATTAGATTGTAACTATCCACTAGCATTGCCACTATGTATTCTAGGAGATAGACCTCATTGGCTGACCTTTGCCAGATTTAAACTTTCCCAATATATATTACTAGCTGCGAGAATCCATATAGCTTTCAAATGGCGAACTGATTCACTCTCTTACCAGAGTGTTGTTGAAAGGATCAATAAAATAATGGTTTTTGAAAAACTTTCAGCTATCCGAGCTGACACATTTATAACATTTGAGAAGGTTTGGGAACCATGGTTAGCTTCACCCCATGCACCAGACTTACAATATAGTATTTCTCTTTGATCTTACTACCCATGCTTGCCAGAATTATACCTCTGAATTTTGATACTTCCTCCTTAAGTCAAGAATTCTAATGTATTTCATAGTATGATAAAATAATGTACAATGTGATATACATTACTCCAAGAATTGTTAATGTTTGTTTTTTTTTCCTTATTCTTTTATTTGATTATGTTCATGTATTTCTACCTATGCCAAAATCCAATAAATACCTTTTGAAACATAATTAGAGAAGAGCCAATTCGTTCACGCTTCATTTGGTGGTAAAAGCAGAATTGCGTTATGGATTCCGTTGCCACGTACCGTAACGCAATGCTATGACGGAATATCTTTAGAGGACTCCCCTGCATAACGGAAACGGGACGGATCCGTTTTACAGCCCATAGACTTCTATTATGACGGAATGAATAATGGAATGTCTCTAAAGGAATTCCGTCATAGAATTGTGTTATGGTCCGTGGTAACGGAATCCATAACGCAATTCACCTTTTACCACCAAACGAAGCGTGAACGAAGTTCAAAATATGAAATTCGCTCATCTCTACTTATAATCATGGTAAAAACCAACTTTTCCGTGCAGTGCAGCTGTAGCTGGTCGGCAAGTTGTCCTCCACGCGGGTAGAAAACGTAGTCGTAGTCCCGACAGAGAGATGGTTTAATGGTTCATGCGCAGGCGCAATGTACAATTATAAAGAAACCAGGAATATTTATTAGCGTTTTAAGCTTAAATAAAAAATAATCCTACTCCGCTCTGCCGCGGGTCAACTCCCCGAAACCGCGTTCTGTGGATTGGTAACTGTCTGAGGCTACCATCACACTTGCGTTTTTGCCTGATCCGGTAGAGATCTGCAAAAACGCTTCCGTTACTGATAATACAACCATCTAGAACACCATTGAAAGTCAATGGGGGACGGATCCGTTTTCCCATACGTCCTAACCAGCAGCACAAGTGGGGCGTTCTCCCCTGTGAAACTGGTAGGACCGGTGGCATTTTTGATGACAATAAATTTCCTACCAAGTAATAATTAAATAATTAGTAAAACCCACCCCTATAAAGGGCAGACTGCCCATAATTCAGTGCTTTTTTTTCTCTGTCCCTGTGGACAGTAGGACGGGTCAGGCTGCGGCCTGTTACTTTAAAAAATACTTTTTTCGTTCGGATAAAAAAAAAATCCTACCGCTTGACTGATGGTCCTAGCACCTGGCCAAAAGTCGCTCTGCCCATGGCATTGGTCCGCGATCCGCCGCCTGCTGCACCTGTGGTAGCGGCAGTTCCAGGCTACAGGGGCGGAGCCTATCGGCACTCTGTCCAACAACAGGGCTTGGATCCCCGGCGTATTTAGTAATATGAGCCCCGCGGGCTGCTTAATTAAGGATATATGTAATATATATATATATGTTTTAAAAACTAATATTCCTGGGCTTTCAGGGAAAGATTTAAGTGAGGCGGAGTTATCGGGGGAGGGGGCCGAGCTAAGGTCAGAGGTGGAGCTAGTCCACCTATATAAGCCCACAACAAGAGGAGTACTTCCTCTTTCTGAGCAGAGAGCTAAGGCTACAGTTCTGTGCCTGCTAACTACTACTGAGAGCTAAAGCTTCAGTCTGTGGCTATTACTACTATTACTAAACTGAAAGTTTCTTTCCAGATGGCGTCCCCTAACGGTGATCAGCGCGGTAAATCCGCCCACAAGCAGAGACATTTAGTCTGCACTTCCTGCGAGATTCCAATGCCGGACTCCTACGAGTACAATCGGTGTCCATCATGTCGTCCCCCTCTGTCGCAACCCACTGTAAGCGACATGTTTGGGTGGATGAAGGACTTCATGGGAAATTCCATTTCCGAAATTAAGAGCGCCCTCGCCTCAAAGAGACCAAGAGAATCATCTCCGGGACCGATGCCTATGCTGGAAGCAATCTCATGGACGACCATTCTTCCTCTTCCTCTGACGACGAAGATTCACTGTTCCTGTTCCCAGCCGAGAAAACTCAAAGGCTTTTACGCTCCATCCGGTCAAGGGATCGTGATGTTGAGCAAGGGGAAGCTCCGCCATCCACCTCTAGGGGGTTAAGAACCTTCAAAGTGGACGAAAACCTTAAGCGTTTCATGCTTACCGAATGGAAACATCAAGAGAAGTGTCCAGTCCTCAACAAGAGGTTTAAACTCATGTTTCCCCTCCAGGAATCGGAGTCTGACCTTTGGGTACCGCCTCCAAAGGTTGACATGGCGATATCCAAATTGTCCAAAAGGACCCTAGTCCCGTCAGATGACGGTAGTAATCTCCAGGACCCGTTAGACCGAAAGGTCGAATGCACCTTAAGGCGCAATTATTCTGCTGCGGCAGCAGCTGTCGCCTCCTCTGAGACCGCGGACTTTGTACGTTCCCGCATCCTAAGAATTCAGGCTGACCTAGAGGCCGGAGTAGCCAGAACGGACATTCTGGACCAATTTAAGACCCTCCTATTAGGAGCGGATTTTCTATGAAACGCCTCTGCGCAGCACTTGAAGCTGGCTGCGAAAAGTATGGCGCTTTCTTCTGCCAGCCGTAGGCCCCTTTGGTTACGACAATGGGTCGCGGATAACACCTCCAAGTTCCACTTATGTGGCCTACCCTATGAGCCAGGAAGGCTATTTGGTTCTGAGCTAGACAAGCTCATGGAAAGCTTGGCAGATAAAAAAGGGAAAAATCTCCCTCAACAGTCCTTTCGGGGTCGCAGTAGGTCCAGAAACACAAGACCTCAGGGCCCCTCGAGATCCCAGAGGCGTCAGGCGTCCTCCGGACGCGGTCGTGGTAGAGGCAGCGAACGTAAGGCGGACCTATGACTCTCCCGCTTACCTTCTCCCTTCCCCTCCAGACCCTCCGTGCAATGCACAACTTCCATTTGCTCCTCTGGTCGGAGGTCGTTTAAGTTTTTTTCAGCAGACCTGGCTGCAAGAGTTCCCGGACCAGTGGGTCCTAAATATAATTTGGTTCGGTTACACAATAGATTTCGTGTCTCCCCCTCAGGAGAAATTTGTGTTAACCTGACCTTTACCCCAAATCAAACAAAAGATCCTGGAGGACGCAGTCCTCCTTTATATTCACAAAAAAGCCCTAGAGGAGGTTCCCTCCCACGAACAAGGGCGAGGGGTGTATTCCCCCATATTTCTAGTCCCAAAGCCTTCTGGAGACTGACGCATGATAATAGATCTGCGCTACCTAAATTGCTTCATAAGGCAGAAGCGCTTCAGAATGGAGACCATCCGTTCCTTAATCAATATTCTAAATCGCGGAGACCTCATGGTCACTATAGATCTAAAGGACGCTTATCTTCATGTCCCTATTCATCCAACTCACCGAAAGTTCCTAAGAGTTGCGGTCTCCATAAAAGGTGTGGTAAAGCATTACCAGTTTGCTGTTCTACCCTTTGGCATCTCTTCCGCTCCCCACACCTTTACCAAGGTTGTGGCTTCGGTTGTTGCCAAGCTCAGGCTTCAAGGACTAGAAATCGTGCCATATCTAGACGACTGGCTCTTAAAAGCTGCGTCTCTAGACGTTCTTCAGACCCATCTTCATCTGGCTCTTCAGACTCTCCAGCGGTTAGGCTGGCTGATAAATTGGGAAAAATCCCAGATCCTGCCTTCCACTTCCAGGGTATTCCTAGGGTTTGTAGTGGATTCTCAAAGGATGACTCTCTCTCTCCCCAGAAAGGAAAGATCGAGTCATAAGAGCCGCTCAGTTTCTCATGGCACCTCGTCGAGTGTCCATCAGAACACTTATGAAGATGTGGGGCCACATGTCAGCATCTGCAGAAGCAGTTCCTTGGACCCTTTGGCACCTCCGTCCACTTCGAGAGGAAGTGTTAGCAGTCTGGAACCACAACCCAAAGGGGTTGGACAAGACTCACTCACTGTCTGTCAAGATCCGGTCCTCACTCAAATGGTGGAGGAACCTATTAGATGGGAGGTCCTTGATTCAACCTCGTTGGATCACGTTGACCACAGACGCCTCCCTTCTAGGTTGGGGAGCCCATCTGGAAGACAGTCAAGTACAAGGTATCTGGACTCCACAGGAGAGGCTTCTCTCGTCCAATATGAGAGAACTAAGAGCTGTACGTCTAGCTCTTTATCACTTTGCTCCTCTCAACCGCGGAAAGGTGGTGAGAGTCCGTTCGGACAGCAGGACTGTGGTCGCTTACATCAACAGACAGGGAGGTACGAGATCTCAACCTCTTCTCCACGAAGTTGGTCTAATTCTCTCTTGGGCAGAGCTCAGTCTATCCCACCTATCCGCGGTTCACATCAGGGGAGATCTCAACATAGTTGCAGATCGACTCAGTCGGGGTCTACCAGTTCCAGGCGAATGGTCACTGAACAGAGACATCTTCTCCCAGATCACTCTACGTTGGGGTATTCCAGAGATCGACTTGATGGCGACCCGGTTGAACGCGAAGGTGGACAAGTTCTGCTCCCTCTACAAGGAGGACAACCCTTTGGCGATAGACGCTCTGTCCATTCCATGGAGGTTCAGGCTGGCATACATATTCCCTCCACTTTCCATGATACCACGGGTATTGACGAAAATCAGACAAGACCAGACCCCGGTCATTGCAATAATACCATTCTGGCCGAAGAGGTCTTGGTTCACCCAGCTCATGAAGATGAGTCAGGGCACATATTGGAGACTTCCCCTAATGCAGGACCTTGGGTATCAGGACACAGGCCCCTGCCTAGATATGAGGAAACTCAATCTGACAGCCTGGAGATTGACAGGCCCCTACTAGAAGCTAGAGGGCTTTCTGCGGAGGTCTTGAGAACTATTTCACACTCCCGTGCGGAGTCTACAAACAAGGCGTACTCAAGAATTCATAAGATCTTTCTTCAGTGGTGTGCTGTTAAAGAGGTAGTACCCTCAGATCCTCCTCTTTCAGCTATTTTACAATTCCTGCAGGACGGCCTGGACAAGGGTCTAAGTCTGTCTACTCTCAGAGTCCACATCAGTGCTCTCTCTGCCTTTTTAGGTAGACCATTATCTCAAGACCCCCTACTCAGGAGGTTCCTTAAGGGAGCCGAAAGATTAAAACCTAGAATCCTGAGACCTATCCCTGAATGGGATTTATCCATTGTTCTAAAGGGGCTATTCTCTCCCCCCTTTGAACCCTTAGAGAATGTAGACCTTGGGTTTCTATCCTTAAAGGTCACATTTTTACTGGCCATAACTTCGGCCAAAAGGATTGGAGAATTACAGGCCCTAGCTGCCACTGAGCCTTATACCCTCTTTCTCCAGGACTCTGTCCTGTTGAGATTTCTACCAACCTTTGCTCCTAAGGTTCCCTCATTCAGTAACCGAAATCAAACCATCTCCCTGCCGGTCCTATGTCCTACTCCATCATCTCCTGAAGAGGAAGCCCTTCACTCCTTGGACATTTCCAGAATTCTAAAAATCTACCTGGACAGGACTGCGAACTTTAGGAAATCGGAACACCTACTGCTCTCCTTTTCTGGTAAAAGCAAAGGTCTAAAAGCCTCTAAACCCTCCCTAAGTAGATGGGTAAAGGAGGCAATCCGGGAAGCATTTTTATCCCAAGGCTTGGCTCCTCCATCCTTTATCACCGCCCAGTCCACGAGGGCAATATCTACTTCTTTTGCGGAAAAGAATCTCGTTCCACTTGAACAGATTTGTGCTGCGGCTTCCTGGAGCTCCCACAGAACTTTCATTAGACACTATCGCCTAGACTCTAGGCGTTCGGAGGGGGTAACATTCGGACGTACCATTCTGTCTGTCGCCCTCTCATAAAAAAATAAAAATTATATATATATATATATATATATATATATATATATATATATATGATTATACCTGGGAAAGGCCCTCCCAATTTGTTAGGTTACTTGCTAGGTCCCCACTTGTGCTGCTGGTTAGGACATAGGGGAAGCGTTAATTTTTTACGTAAATTTGTTTTCCCTTAGTCCTAACAGCAGCACACAAATTTCCCACCCTTGTTTGTTTCTACTTGTTATAAAGCACTGAATTATGGGCAGTCTGCCCTTTATAGGGGTGGGTTTTACTAATTATTAAATTATTACTTGGTAGGAAATTTATTGTCATCAAAAATTCCACCTGTCCTACTAGTTTCACAGGCGAGAACTCCCCACTTGTGCTGCTGTTAGGACTAAGGGAAAACAAATTTACGTTAAAAATTAACGCTTCTATTGTGTCGGAGAAAATGCATCCGTCCCCATTGACTCGCGTTGTGGGTCACGCCAGCTCTGTTTTGATCCGCGTCCCATGACGGAAAGAAAACCGCAGCTTGCTGCAGTTTGCTTTCTGGTACAGGAACGCAACGAAATTTTAACACAGCTGTCACAGGTACAAGCACAAAGCTAAGAGATCATTGCAATCTCCAGGGTAGTAGACGGGGGACACAGGATTCTGTGGACTGGTGTCAGCAGAACCAGCTCCAGATCAACGAGGGCAAAACCACGGAGCTGGTGGTGGATTTCCACGGACACAGGCCCTCTGCTCTGGTTCCGGTGAACGTTCAGGGAACAGACCTTGAGGTGGTGGACTCTTCTAAGTACCTGGGTGTTCACCTGAACAACAAACTGGACTGGAGCCAGAACACTGATGGGGCAGAGCAAACTCTATCTGTGGAGTGCAGGGGACCCTCCTAAAGACCTTCTGTGACTCAGTGGTGGCTTCAGCCATATTCTATGGTGCGGTTTGTTGGGGGAGCAGAGATTAGAGGAGCTCATTAAGAAGGCCAGCTCTGTCCTAGGTTGTGCCCTGGACCCAGTGCAGGAGGTGGTGACAGAAGAAGTTGTGGAGCTGGAGAGCTCCTTCAGTGACGGTTGCATCCTAGGTGCACCAAGGAACGTTATCGGAGGTCCTTCCTCCCAGCAGCGGTGAGGATTTATAACCAACACTGGTCCCAGAAACCCAGTAGTGAATTTTTTAAGTAAATTCTGTGTTATGTTTTTCTTGTTTTTTACTTTTTAATTTGTAATTACTCTTATTTTTGCTCCTGTTGTGAATGTGATTGCTGCTGTTATGTCAACATTTCCCCCCTGAGAGACAATAAAGGGATTTTCTTCTTCTATGAATTCCTTCCCCAATGGCGGCTGCAGGACTCCCTCCCAGCTCTCTCGCTGATCAGACTAAACACTGTAGGTGCGTTTTGCCCGATCATTATGGAAGTGTTCAGGGCGCCTGCCCAAACTGCATCTCCCTGAGTAATGTGTTTTT
Organism: Bufo bufo; assembly: GCF_905171765.1. Taxonomy (NCBI): domain Eukaryota; kingdom Metazoa; phylum Chordata; class Amphibia; order Anura; family Bufonidae; genus Bufo; species Bufo bufo. Next base: position 842,787,190 of record NC_053389.1, on the reverse strand, counting down.
TAATTTGTACGAGATCGGTGTATGGCCCATAGAGTAACCAGCATATGTATAACTGTGTGTATGATATATAATCTCATAATAATAGTTGAATTCTGTCTCCAGGCTACTTTCAGATGAAGAGGAACATCCTGGGGGTGAAACCAGTGATGCAGTACCGTAAGTTCAAACTACTCATAAACCTATTTTTGCTTTGACTACAGAACCTTTGGTAGTATTCACACCGACAGTGGACTTTCTGTTTGCCATAGGGGGAGCCATGCACCGCTGCTGCGGAAGAAACTCTCGGAAGCCGGCCTTCACGAGGAGCACGACCTGGAAGGCTCGTTGTTTGCCAACTATCAGCTTTACCTAAAGGATCATTTCAGAGATCCTACCATTGAGCAGATGGTAACTTCTGGTTCTTTTATTAATTTATTAATTGCATTCATGGGAGGACACTGCCTGTTTACTTTCAGATGGAGAATGTTTCCAGATTCCTTCATTTTATGGATCCGGAGAAGATCAACCTTGACTTCCTACAAAACAGCGATAAGACTAAACAGTTTGTCAGAACTCTGTTAGGTTTAAAAGTATCGCACGGAACGGTAAAAAACTATATCAGTCATATAGGTAACTTTGCCAAGTAGGTGGTGTCCGCGGACTTTCCGGATGAGATCGAGGAGAATAACAGAGAGGCTTCCGAGGTCTTCCTTCAAAGTCTGAAGAAGCTGACAGTGGAAATCAACGAAAAGTCTGCGAAAAGACGGAAGCGAGTGTAAGTCCTATTAAGTTTAGTAGTGCACAGTTTTGAATACATGTTCTTCTTGTTTTACCAAACACAGGCTTCAGCCTTCTCCCGAGGAGAGCCGCAAGGTGCTCCAAGTGGGAAGAAATCAGGCATGCAACCTCTTCTCACGGGCAAATGCAGGCCAAGTGCTGGATGACAAGGAGAAGATGGTGGCCTGCTATTACCTGGAGGCCTTGGTTATGATCAGGCTCCTGAGGAAACCATCTGCCGTCCAAAACCTGACGGTAAGGCTCTTGATCCACTTCTGACTAACCGACTCACCATTCCAATCACTGTCTACTGACAGACGACCCGAGGTGCCTCATCTAACGTAATTTTATATTTCCGTTCTCTTACAGGTGAAGGATCGGCTGGAGAGGGACCGCTGCGAGTGTTCAGGCAACACGGTGACAGCAGTGACAATGTTGTGTCATCCTGCTGCCTGAAGAGGAGCGAGTAAGTGTTAACCCTCTCCTGAAACTACAGGGTGGGCCATTTATATGGATACACCTTAATAAAATGGGAATGGTTGGTGATATTAACTTCCTATTTGTGGCACATTAGTATATGTGAGGGGGGAACTTTTCAAGATGGATGGTGACCATGGCGGCCATTTTGAAGTCGGACATTTTGAATCCAACTTTTGTTTTTTCAATAGGAACAGGGTCATGTGACACATCAAACTTATTGGGAATTTCACACGAAAAACAATGGTGTGCTTGGTTTTAACGTAACTTTATTCTTTCATGAGTTATTTACAAGTTTCTCTTTGTTTACAGCCATTGACATGTTGCCGAGGTTAACACGTGAGGAGCGGATAGAAATTGTGTTGATGTCTGGTGAACGCAGTAACCGGGTCATTGCAGCAGATTTCAATGCAAGACACCCTACGAGACCACCCATCTCCCATGCTACAGTGAAACTGGTTCAGTGTTGGATTTGCCAAATTGTGGAGGCATGAAATCTGTCTCTAATGAAGAAACATCAGTGGCTGTCCTAGCTTCATTCAGCAAGAGCCCACAGCGTAGCACTCGCCGCATGTCACTGGAGAGTGGCATTAGTCGGACATCCCTTCGGCGGATATTAGCTACCCACAAATGGCACCCTTACAAACTCCAGCTACTGCAGCATCTCAACGAGGATGACCCAGATCGGCGCACTGAGTTTGCAGAATGGGCAAAACAAAAATTGGAACAGGACCCTCAGTTTACGCAGAAGATTTTGTTCAGTGATGAGGCAAACTTTTATGTGAACGGTGAAGTTACCAAACAAAACCACCGCTATTGGTCTGACACTAACCCACATTGGATAGATCCCTCCAAGACTGTTTGATGGTATGGTGTGGTATATGGGGTACAAAGATAGTGGGGCCATTCTTCATCAATGGAAACCTCAAGGCCACTGGATATGCGAAATTGCTACATGATGATGTGTTTCCCTCGTTATGCACTGAAGCTGGCACGTTCCCTGAGTTTTTCCAGCAAGATGGTGCACCACCACATTATGGGTGTCAGGTCCGAGCATTCCTAGATGAACAGTTTCCTGGAAAGTGGATTGGTCGTCGTGGGCCAGTTGAATGGCCCCCAAGGTCTCCCGATCTGACCCCCTTAGACTTTTATCTTTGGGGTCATCTGAAGGCAATCGTCTATGCTGTGAAGATACGAGATGTGCAGCACCTGAAACTACGGATACTGGAAGCCTGTGCTAGCATTTCTCCTGCGGTGTTGGTATCAGTGTGTGAAGAGTGGGAGAAGAGGGTTGCATTGACAATCCAACACAATGGGCAGCACATTGAACACATTTTATAAGTGGTCAGAAACTTGTAAATAACTCATGAAAGAATAAAGTTACGTTAAAACCAAGCACACCATTGTTTTTCTTGTGAAATTCCCAATAAGTTTGATGTGTCACATGACCCTCTTCCTATTGAAAAAACAAAAGTTGGATTCAAAATGTCCGACTTCAAAATGGCCGCCATGGGGGGCGGAGTCTAGCAGCCGATCTGGATGCAGGCTGAGTGAAGAGCTCTGCTGCTGACCGAGCCCTTTTGAGCATATTACAGCGTTTTTCAAGGCTTAAAATGGGAAAAGTCGGCAAGGATAAACCCAAAGATACACCTGGGAAGCTGAAGACCGCTTCAAATCAAAGCGATCTGGACAGATTCGTGAGAAAAACCGAAGTAAGATCTGAATCCAAGATGGCGACCGCACGCCGAGCGGCTCTAACTGCAGGTAAAGACGCTGACTCAGAGGGGTAGAGAGAAAGCGAAACAGAGGAGACAACATCAGCAGACGACTTCCCCCAGAGTCTTCATGAGAGACCTCCTGCATGACGCTTTAGAGCCCATCAGACAGGATCTATCTGAAATCAAACAAGACATGCATCAGCTCAGTGCCAGAGTAGAAGCACTAGAATCTGGGCAACAATCCCTCACTGAATTTGGGGAACAAGTAGCTACCAATATGGATAATGCTCAAGCCCATGTTAACTCTTTGTATGCACTAGTAGAAGACCAAGACAACAGGGGAAGAAGAAACAACATAAGACTCAAAGGGGTCCCTGAGTCTGTTTCAATGGAGTCCCGGAAGCAAAAGGTGGTGCAGTTTTTCTCCCGCCTTGTGCCAGATTGTCCTCTGGAAAAACTAGAGATGGACAGGATCCATAGGGCACTGCGGCCTATCCCAAAACCACAAGACCCTCCTAGGGATGTTATTTGCCGCATGACCAGCTTCACAGCAAAGGAGCAAATCCTTGTAGCAGCAAGAAATAACAAAACTGCGGCCATAGAAGGTTCCGTGGTTACGCTGTACCAGGACCTTTCACCCATGACACTCAGGAAGAGACGCATAGAAGGTTCCGTGGTTACGCTGTACCAGGACCTTTCACCCATGACTCTCAGGAAGAGACGCATAGAAGGTTCCGTGGTTACGCTGTACCAGGACCTTTCACCCATGACTCTCAGGAAGAGACGCATAGAAGGTTCCGTGGTTACGCTGTACCAGGACCTTTCACCCATGACACTCAGGAAGAGACGCATAGAAGGTTCCGTGGTTACGCTGTACCAGGACCTTTCACCCATGACACTCAGGAAGAGACGCATAGAAGGTTCCGTGGCTACGCTGTACCAGGACCTTTCACCCATGACTCTCAGGAAGAGACGCATAGAAGGTTCCGTGGTTACGCTGTACCAGGACCTTTCACCCATGACACTCAGGAAGAGACGCATAGAAGGTTCCGTGGTTACGCTGTACCAGGACCTTTCACCCATGACTCTCAGGAAGAGACGCATAGAAGGTTCCGTGGTTACGCTGTACCAGGACCTTTCACCCATGACTCTCAGGAAGAGACGCATAGAAGGTTCCGTGGTTACGCTGTACCAGGACCTTTCACCCATGACACTCAGGAAGAGACGCATAGAAGGTTCCGTGGTTACGCTGTACCAGGACCTTTCACCCATGACTCTCAGGAAGAGACGCATAGAAGGTTCCGTGGTTACGCTGTACCAGGACCTTTCACCCATGACTCTCAGGAAGAGACGCATAGAAGGTTCCGTGGTTACGCTGTACCAGGACCTTTCACCCATGACACTCAGGAAGAGACGCATAGAAGGTTCCGTGGTTACGCTGTACCAGGACCTTTCACCCATGACACTCAGGAAGAGACGCATAGAAGGTTCCGTGGCTACGCTGTACCAGGACCTTTCACCCATGACTCTCAGGAAGAGACGCATAGAAGGTTCCGTGGTTACGCTGTACCAGGACCCTTCACCCATGACACTCAGGAAGAGACGCATAGAAGGTTCCGTGGTTACGCTGTACCAGGACCTTTCACCCATGACTCTCAGGAAGAGACGCATAGAAGGTTCCGTGGTTACGCTGTACCAGGACCTTTCACCCATGACTCTCAGGAAGAGACGCATAGAAGGTTCCGTGGTTACGCTGTACCAGGACCTTTCACCCATGACACTCAGGAAGAGACGCATAGAAGGTTCCGTGGTTACGCTGTACCAGGACCTTTCACCCATGACACTCAGGAAGAGACGCATAGAAGGTTCTGTGGTTACGCTGTACCAGGACCTTTCACCCATGACTCTCAGGAAGAGACGCATAGAAGGTTCCGTGGTTACGCTGTACCAGGACCTTTCACCCATGACACTCAGGAAGAGACGCATAGAAGGTTCCGTGGTTACGCTGTACCAGGACCTTTCACCCATGACACTCAGGAAGAGACGCATAGAAGGTTCCGTGGTTACGCTGTACCAGGACCTTTCACCCATGACACTCAGGAAGAGACGCATAGAAGGTTCCGTGGTTACGCTGTACCAGGACCTTTCACCCATGACACTCAGGAAGAGACGCATAGAAGGTTCCGTGGTTACGCTGTACCAGGACCTTTCACCCATGACTCTCAGGAAGAGACGCATAGAAGGTTCCGTGGTTACGCTGTACCAGGACCTTTCACCCATGACACTCAGGAAGAGACGCATAGAAGGTTCCGTGGTTACGCTGTACCAGGACCTTTCACCCATGACACTCAGGAAGAGATGCATAGAAGGTTCCGTGGTTACGCTGTACCAGGACCCTTCACCCATGACACTCAGGAAGAGACGCATAGAAGGTTCTGTGGTTACGCTGTACCAGGACCCTTCACCCATGACACTCAGGAAGAGATGCATAGAAGGTTCCGTGGTTACGCTGTACCAGGACCCTTCACCCATGACACTCAGGAAGAGACGCATAGAAGGTTCCGTGGTTACGCTGTACCAGGACCCTTCACCCATGACACTCAGGAAGAGACGCATAGAAGGTTCTGTGGTTACGCTGTACCAGGACCCTTCACCCATGACACTCAGGAAGAGATGCATAGAAGGTTCCGTGGTTACGCTGTACCAGGACCCTTCACCCATGACACTCAGGAAGAGACGCATAGAAGGTTCCGTGGTTACGCTGTACCAGGACCCTTCACCCATGACACTCAGGAAGAGACGCATAGAAGGTTCCGTGGTTACGCTGTACCAGGACCCTTCACCCATGACACTCAGGAAGAGACGACACCTAAAGCCTCTCCCGGACATTCTCCAGCAAAAAAAGCTGACGTATCGATGGCTTCACCGATTAGAAAGCAAGTTATCCGGTCGCATGCTGATCTGCGGAGGGTGTGTGAGGTTCTGGACATTAAAGGGTTTCTGTCACCCCACTAAAGGGATTTTATTTTTTGGGGCTAGTTAAATTACTTATCCTGCGATATATGACAATATAATGGTGTTACTTACTTTGATCCAGCAGTTTCTGCAAAAAACGAAGTTTTATAATATGTAAATGCGGTCTCTACAAGTAGGGCGTCTACTTGCTGGTAGCCGCAGCAGAAAACCGCCCCCTCGTCGTGTTGATTGACAGGGCCAGCCGGGATCTCCTCCTCCGACCGGCCCTGTCGGCATTTCAAAAATCGCGCGCCTCTGGTCATTCTGCGCAGGCGCTCTGAGATGAGGAGGCTCGTCTCCTCAGCACTCCCTCAGTGCGCCTGCGCCGATGACATCACCGAAATAGAAGACGTCATCGGCGCAGGCGCACTGAGGGAGTGCTGAGGAGACGAGCCTCCTCATCTCAGAGCGCCTGCGCAGAATGACCAGAGGCGCGCGATTTTTGAAATGCCGACAGGGCTGGCCGGAGGAGAGCGCTCACTGGCCCTGTCAATCAACAAGACGAGGGGGCGGATTTCTGCTGCGGCTACCAGCAAGTAGACGCCCTACTTGTAGAGACCGCATTTACATATTATAAAACTTCGTTTTTTGAATAAACTGCTGGATCAAAGTAAGTAAGACCATTATATTTTCATATATCGCAGGATAACTAATTTAACTAGCCCAAAAAAAAATATCACTTTAGTGGGGTGACAGAAGCCCTAGGTCTAGATGTACAGGACTGGTGCTCTGCACAGAATATGGCCGCCCATCAGAGATTCCTGGCAGGAAGGAACAAATAAGAGGCAGAAATCCAAGAAGGCCCAAGGTCGACTGCTCGTCTGAGGACGGCCATGAAGCGCCGTCTGCACTAAATACCTCTGATGACTTATATATGGAAAGCTATGTCAGGTTACTGATAAAGTCGGTTAGAGGAGGTTTCTATGTCACAATCTTTCTAGCCTTAGTTTTATATAGCATTATATATTTAATGTTCTAGAAGGCTTTTGTAATTCTCGCTCTCTTCAACGGTTAATATCTATTCAACAGATTGTGGGTTAAATCTGTATGGAATGGATGTATATTGGGTAAAGATGGTGGTTTATTGTCTTCTAGTCAGAGGGTGACATCTAGTGGTGAAAGAATTGATTACAAGTGTTCGCCACAACTCACCTCATTTTAGCCCCTAAAGTTTTCCTGGGTTCAGCTGATCAGTTGTCCATATTCCCCATAACAGCTAGCTCGAACAGGGCCTCGGTCCACCCACGGTAGACCCACTCCCAAGACCAAACGTCTCGCACATGGAGACTCTATCGGAACTAACCGTTACTACCTTTTTTCCTCCTTTTTTTGTTATAGGTCCCACCTCATTTACCCCCCCCCCCCCTCCTATTGTTGCACGCATTTTCGGTACTGGACTAAGGTAGGGTTGAAAGTTCATGACCTACAGATAAATGTGTATGGCTAGCTTACAGATATGCACGTACAATGTTAGAGGGTTAAATGCACCCCCTAAAAGGAGCCAAGTATGTCATTGCATAAAATGAGAGTACAGGTGGCCCTGTTACAGGAAACCCATTTTCGCTCAAACCACATCCCTGAGCGGTCTCATTTGGTTTCATAGCACTTCCCCAAGGGAGTCAGCATTGCCATCCATAACAACAGTTTATTCCTCAAGACACTTTGGCGGACACGGACGGGAGATAAGTATTTGTGAAGGGATTGATTGGCCCCCAATTATTCCCTTTCTGTAATATATACAAACCCAACACTGCACAAACTACATGGTTCCTAGATAAGAGCATTCACTGTCATTCTCGGCGGTGACTTTAATGTCGCACTGGTTCCCAGCCTTGACTCTTCTACAGGGTCTTCATCCATGTCATGAATATCGCTTAGTAGGGTACAGAGAGCACTTTCTCAGCAGGGCCTGATAGACGTCCGGAGAATACTGCACGCTAATGAGAAGGACTACTCCTACTTCTCTCCCGCTCACCGCTCTTATCAGAGGTAGTACTCAAGCTCTCCAATACTGCAGGATTGGGAGTACTCTTCTGTCAGACCATGCCCCAGTCCTCCTCACTTGTTCTATCCCTAACGTGCCCAAAACGGAATATAGATGGAGGTTAAATGAAACTTTACTGAACAGCTCCAGTATCCCAAAACTAGCGGGTCTGATAGAGGAATATTTCTCCTTGAATGAATCGGCAGACATATCCCAAGCGGTATTATGGGGTGCCCATAAATCTGTGATAAGGGGTCACTTGATTGCCTTAGGAGCCCACGGAAAAAAACAGAAACTAAAGAGAATAGAGGAACTCACATTAACCATTTCCAGATTGGAGTCACGACACGGGCGTACATGAAAGAGGACACTGGCGCACCTGGACACCCCAAGATCAGAATTAAAAAATATATTGACACCAACGCTGCAAAGCTGTTCCTGTCCACTCAATATAAATATTATGCGCATGGAAATAAGGCCACAAAAGTCCTCGTGTCTCAAATAAAAAAACGGAAAATAAAGTCCTACATTTCCCATATAAAATCCCAGAACTCGCAGGAAGTCTATAAAACGGAATTGATTGCTGAAGAGTTCTGTAACTACTACAGTCAGCTATATCCAACCTCGTCCCAAATTAATGAGAAAAAACGACTCATTCAAAACTGGCTAGATACTCTAAGAACAAGCCACTATCCTCCGCTTACTCTCCAGCTGAATTGAACATGGCCCTAAAGAGTTCTCCATCGAGCAAGAGTCCTGGACCTGACGCCTTTCAGTTTTTTACTACTCCTCTTTTAAGGAAGTCTTACTGCCGCGGCTATTGGCAGGAGAGGGGAAGCCATTCACCAGAGATCTGCTGTCTGCACTAGTGTCCATCATCCCCAAACCTAACAAGGACCACTCTCTGCTCCAATTACAGGCCAATTTCGCTCCTCAATAATGACCTGAAATTGTATGCAAAAATGCTTGCCAACAGATTAAAACTCTATCTACCGGATCTTATGTCGGCTGAACAAGTGGGTTTTATACCTGGAAGGGAAAAACAACATAATCAGGGCCATAAATCTTATACAACTAGCTGCCAAATCCAATTCTCCACTGGTTATCCTAAGTATGGACGCTGACAGGGTGGACTGGCTCTTTATGACTCAAACATTGTCTACATCTGGAATCCCAGATACATTCATACATGGGGTTATGGCAATGTACTAGAACCCTACAGCGCGCCTCCTGGTGAATGGTACCCTATCTCCTGTACTCGCACACGCCAAGGATGCCCCCTGACTGTTTGTCCTGGTTATAGAAACACTTCTTCAATCATTCAGACAAAATGTTGAAATAGAAGGAATGAAAGTTGGGTCAGTTAACCGCCTCCGGACCGCCTAACGCAGGATCGCGTTCCGGAGGTGGCAGCGCTGCGCACAGTCACGCATATACGCGTCATCTCGCGAGACGCGAGATTTCCTGTGAACGCGCGCACACAGGCGCGCGCGTTCACAGGATCGGAAGGTAAGAGAGTGGATCTCCAGCCTGCCAGCGGCGATCGTTCGCTGGCAGGCTGGAGATGTGATTTTTTTAACCCCTAACAGGTATATTAGACGCTGTTTTGATAACAGCGTCTAATATACCTGCTACCTGGTCCTCTGGTGGTCCCCTTTGTTTGGATCGACCACCAGATGACACAGGCAGCTCAGTAATAAGTAGCACCAAACACCACACTACACTACACCCCCCTTCCCTGACACTTATTAACCCCTGATCACCCTTGATCACCCCATATAGACTCCCTGATCACCCCCCTGTCATTGATTACCCCCCTGTAAAGCTCCATTCAGACGTCGGCATGATTTTTACGGATCCACTGATAGATGGATCGGATCCGCAAAACGCATACGGACGTCTGAATGGAGCCTTACAGGGGCGTGATCAATGACTGTGGTGTAACGGACCGTTTCCGCAGACAAGGGGTTAAAATCCGTTTAGGCGATAAGCCCCTTTCTGAGAGACAGGCACAGCTACTGCAGGACACCAACTCCCGAACTGGATACAAAGTAGCACTCCAAACTGGAATCTCACGAATAGCTGCTAGCAGACGAACAGGAATCAGCTTACACTCCTGGCAATCAGTCTCTAACAGCATACAGCGGATCCCACCAATAACGAGACAAGGCTCCGTGTTGAGGGTCAAGCAGTGGTCTGACTGTACTTGAAGTACAGCCTCTTTTATTCATAAACCACAAACATAGTACTGCCCACAGGGGTTTGAAATACAACCAATCAGTAATTTACAACACATACAATGTAACTACAGCAACCAATCGTTCACACCCCCAGAGGACCAGAATGAAGACTGTGACATAGGACAGATACAACATATCCCCACAATGCATCATGGTCTCCTCCTCTCTGTCCCAGAGACAACCTGAGGAGCAATCCAATTATCTCTGAGGACAAAGGGAGATCGCCAATACACATGTGAGGACAACAGAACAGACATCACCATTTTAAACACACAATGGGACAATGGCACAATAGAAACAGACCCGCATATTCCTCCCAAGCTGACCAGTTACACTTATTATAAATTGTTACAACTTTGTGAGTTTACATTGGCCATACATATAACTTACATTAATTCAAACAGTATAACTTGGGGACAAACCTATCCAAAATTCACTTGAATAGGTTCAGGGGTTTAAAAGTTAGTATATGGCCCATAATCCTGGGGCAAGAGGCCAGCAGCCAGTCCTCTCCAAAACCCAGTGGCGAGGTTGGTTTCGCCACACATCTTCCCCCCCAGGGAAGACTAACCAGATACCTGACCTCACGCCGGTCGGTACCTGAGTTAGTCTGGCAGCCCACCCACAACCAAATACTGGACCTGTTGACTTTAGTAGCCTGTCTCTGTCCAGTGAGTCCACCAAGGTTGCGCTGGAAGCTGGTACTCTCGGTCTCTGTGTTGCTCCCTGGCTTGGAGTGGAGGTTGCTTTGTGGGCAGGTATCAGCGGTACTCTGCCCTGGTGCCAGCGTTACCATGGAAGGAGCCTGGTTGGAGCCTGGTTGTTGGAGGGGGAGACCGACTGTCTCTACCCCCTGTGCTGTAAGTGCAGAGACCACGGTCCCATCTGCACTGTTGTGGGGCTTACTGTCTCCCCCTGGTGCGTTAAGCTGCCGCTGGGGAGAGGGGGTAACAAGCTCCTCTCCCATACATACTTCGGGCCACTGGGGAGGGCGACCGACCGTCTCCGCTCCCAATTCAGTGTCCTGTTGCTGGGGAAAGGAGACTGGGCTCTCTATTCCCTGCTGGACACTCTGCCGCTGGGGGACAGGACAGACTGTCTCTGCCCCCTGTAACTCCGCCTGCCGCTGGGGAGGGAGGACGCTGCTCTCCTCTCCCTGCATTTCACACTGCCTTCCCGGCATATCACTCTGCTGCTGGGGGGCAGGAACAACTACCTCTGCCCCCTGTACCTCAGCCTGCCGCTGAGGAGGGAGGACGCTGCTCTCCTCTCCCTGCCCTTCACACTGCCTTCCCGGCATATCACTCTGCTGCTGGGGGGCAGGAACAACTACCTCTGCCCCCTGTAACTCAGCCTGCCGCTGGGGAGGGAGGGCGCTGCTCTCCTCTCCCTGCACTTCACACTGCCGCTGGGGAATGGAGACTGGGCTCCCAATTCCCTGCAGGACCGGTGGAGAGACCTCGGTCCCATCTCTACCGGCCACCTGGGGTCCTTCCCAGTAACACTCTACAATATCTGCCCAGTTGAATGGGTCTGGATCTGGGTCTGTCACCTTACCGTCCTGCTGAGCCTTCTCAATGGAGTGGAAGAGATCTCGGTAGTCATGCTCCAGTTCCCACTCCAGGGTTGCTAGGTGAGCCAGGTCTTGCTCTACCTCATGGGGGTCATCCCACTCATGCCTAGCCTCCCTCTCATAGAAAATGTCCTGAAGTCTGGACTGTACAGGGCTCCCGAAGTCAGGCTCTGCAAAGGACTCCCATAACAAGCCAGGACCATAAAACTCCTCTCCCTCTGGCTTGTCATGTTCGGCTGTCCAGGGTATATACTGTGCCATATACCACCAAAGCGCCTGGTAGGCATCCTCCAGCCATAGCTCCTGCCATACCCGGTGCTCTAGTTCCTTCACCCATTCCTCCAGGGGCTGCTCTCCCAGGAAGGGCATCCGCAGGGCCACTTGCTTCTGCAACCGCTGCTCTTCACTGGGGAGACTCTCACCCCGCTGCTATTGTACACTATCCAGGGCCTGGTACCAGATGCCTTTCCTTAATGCATCCCGGCCATCCAGGTCCTCCTCTTCGTATAACACTGCTGGTTCCATCCTGCTGCTGTCAGGGTCGCTGTACTGGGACATGCGTTGTCCTTAAATTGTAGAATCCACAGAAATGGTGTCTCCTGTAGCTGTCCTTCTGGCTGTAGGAACGATCCCGCTGCTTGCCACCAATGTAACGGACCGTTTCCGCAGACAAGGGGTTAAAATCCGTTTAGGCGATAAGCCCCTTTCTGAGAGACAGGCACAGCTACTGTAGGACACCAAACTCCCGAACTGGATACAAAGTAGCACTCCAAACTGGAACCTCACGAATAGCTGCTAGCAGACGAACAGGGATCTTACACTTCTGGCAATCGGTCTTCTAACAGCATACAGTGAATCCCCCCAATAACGAGACAAGGCTCAGTGTTGAGGGTCAAGCAGTGGTCTGACTGTACTTCACGTACAGCCTCTTTTATTCATAAACCACAAACATAGTACTGCCCACAGGGGTTTGAAATATAACCAATCAGTAATTTACAACACATACAATGTAACTACAGCAACCAATCGTTCACGCCCCCAGAGGACCAGAATGAAGACTGTGACATAGGACAGATACAACATATCCCCACAATGCATCATGGTCTCCTCCTCTCTGTCCCGGAGACAACCTGAGGAGCAATCCAATTATCTCTGAGGACAAAGGGAGATCGCCAATACACATGTGAGGACAACAGAACAGACATCACCATTTTAAACACACAATGGGACAATGGCACAATAGAAACACACCCAGCATATTCCTCCCAAGCTGACAAGTTACACTTATTATAAATTGTTACAACTTTGTGAGTTTACATTGTCCATACATATAACTTACATTAATTCAAACAGTATAACGTGGGGACAAACCTATCCAAAATTCACTTGAATAGGTTCAGGGGTTTAAAAGTTAGTATATGGCCCATAATCCTGGGGCAAGAGGCCAGCAGCCAGTCCTCTCCAAAACCCAGTGGCGAGGTTGGTTTCGCCACATGTGGTGATCACCCCATATAGACTCCCTGATCACCCCCCTGTCATTGATTACCCCCCTGTCATTGATCACCCCCCCCCCTGTAAAGCTCCATTCAGACGTCCGCATGATTTTTACAGATCCACTGATAGATGGATCGGATCCGCAAAACACATACAGGCGTCTCCCTGGAGCCTTCCAGGGGGGGTGATCACCCCATATAGACTCCCTGATCACCCCCCTGTCATTGATCACCCCCCCTGTCATTGATCACCCCCCCTGTCAGGCTGCATTCAGATGTCCGTATGATTTTTACGGATCCACGGATACATGGATCGGATCCGCAAAACACATACGGACATCTGAATGGAGCCTTACAGGGGGGTGATCAATGACAGGGGGGTGATCACCCCATATAGACTCTCTGATCACCCCCCTATCATTGATCACCCCCCTGTCATTGATCACCCCCCTGTCATTGATCACCCCCCTGTAAGGCTCCATTCAGACATTTTTTTGGCCCAAGTTAGCGGAAATTATTTTTTTTTTTTATTACAAAGTCTCATATTCCACTAACTTGTGTCAAAAAATAAAATCTCACATGAACTCACCATACCCCTCACGGAATCCAAATGCGTAAAATTTTTTAGACATTTATATTCCAGACTTCTTCTCACGCTTTAGGGCCCCTAGAATGCCAGGGCAGTATAAATACCCCACATGTGACCCCATTTCGGAAAGAAGACACCCCAAGGTATTCCGTGAGGGGCATATTGAGTCCATGAAAGATTGAAATTTTTGTCCCAAGTTAGCGGAAAGGGAGACTTTGTGAGAAAAAATAAAATAAAATCAATTTCCGCTAACTTGTGCCAAAAAAAAAAAAATTCTATGAACTCGCCATGCCCCTCATTGAATACCTTGGGGTGTCTTCTTTCCAAAATGGGGTCACATGTGGGGTATTTATACTGCCCTGGCATTCTAGGGGCCCTAAAGCGTGAGAAGAAGTCTGGGATCCAAATGTCTAAAAATGCCCTCATAAAAGGAATGTGGGTCCCTTTGCGCATCTAGGCTGCAAAAAAAGTGCCACACATGTGGTATCTCCGTACTCAGGAGAAGTTGGGGAATGTGTTTTGGGGTGTCATTTTACATATACCCATGCTGGGTGAGAGAAATATCTTGGTCAAATGCCAACTTTGTATAAAAAAAAATGGGAAAAGTTGTCTTTTGCCGAGATATTTCTCTCACCCAGCAAGGGTATATGTAAAATGACACCCCAAAACACATTCCCCAACTTCTCCTGAATACGGCGATACCACATGTGTGACACTTTTTTGCAGCCTAGGTGGGCAAAGGGGCCCACATTCCAAAGAGCACCTTTAGGATTTCACAGGTCATTTACCTACTTACCACACATTAGGGCCCCTGGAAAATGCCAGGGCAGTATAACTACCCCACAAGTGACCCCATTTTGGAAAGAAGACACCCCAAGGTATTCCGTGAGGGGCATGGCGAGTTCCTAGACTTTTATATTTTTTGTCACAAGTTAGCGGAAAATGATGATTTATTTTTTTTATTTTTTTTCTTACAAAGTCTCATATTCCACTAACTTGTGACAAAAAATAAAAACTTCCATGAACTCACTATGCCCATCACGAAATACCTTGGGGTCTCTTCTTTCCAAAATGGGGTCACTTGTGGGGTAGTTATACTGCCCTGGCATTCTAGGGGCCCAAATGTGTGGTAAGTAGTTTGAAATCAAATTCTGTAAAAATTGACCTGTGAAATCTGAAAGGTGCTCTTTGGAATGTGGGCCCCTTTGCCCACCTAGGCTGCAAAAAAGTGTCACACATCTGGTATCCCCGTACTCAGGAGAAGTTGGGGAATGTGTTTTGGGGTGTCATTTTACATATACCCATGCTGGGTGAGAGAAATATCTTGGCAAAAGACAACTTTTCCCATTTTTTTACCCAAACATTTTTTTTTTATCAAAGACATGTAGAACAATAAATTTAGAGCAAAATTTCTATATGGATGTCGTTTTTTTTGCAAAATTTTACAACTGAAAGTGAAAAATGTCATTTTTTTGCAAAAAAATCGTTAAATTTCGATTAATAACAAAAAAGTAAAAATGTCAGCAGCAATGAAATACCACCAAATGAAAGCTCTATTAGTGAGAAGAAAAGGAGGTAAAATTCATTTGGGTGGTAAGTTGCATGACCGAGCAATAAACGGTGAAAGTAGTGTAGGTCAGAAGTGTAAAAAGTGGCCTGGTCATTAAGGGTGTTTAAGCTAGGGGGGGGGGGGGTTATCCACCAATCAGCGGCCTTTGCTGATGATGTACTCCTACTTATCACCAACCCAATCCGTGCCTTTCCAGCAATTATGTCTACTCTTAAGACTTACCATTCACTATCCAATTTCTCTGTGAACTTATCTAAATCCACAGTTCTAAATGTGACCCTGAAGGCGAAAACTGTGGCCTCTTTACAAAAAACCACCCCCTTTCAGTGGACTAATGAATCTATAGTATTCTTAGGGATAACTTTGACCCCGGACTTCTCGAACCTATTTAGGGACAATTTCCAACCGCTACCAAAACGTCTAGAGGATCTGTTGGGCTCCTGGGATATCCCATTTATTTCATGGTTCGGACGAAGAACGCTGATTAAAACAATACTGCTACCCACTGTTCTTTACTATCTGCAAGCATTGCCGATCCCAATCCCAAAGGCTTATTTTGTTAAAATGCAGGGAATCTTATCTAAATTCCTATGGGGTGGTAAGAGATCTAGGTTACCTCTCACTCTTATGGTGCAACACCCTAGAAATGGGGGGCTTGGTATTCCAGATCTATATACTTACCATAAGGCAGTAATTGCACTCAGATGCCTGGAATGGTTGAGACCTTACCCAGAAAGGTTAGACCTAACAACAGAAGATAACATGTTAAATCTCCCACTTCACTCCCTCATTTTCTTGGACCAATCCCCAAAACACGTTAAATTACAAACATACAACAGCATCACTAAGTATGCTTTGGACATGTGGAAAGAATCTAAATGGAAAAAGCATCTATTAACTAATTATCTCGATCTGATGCAGGTTCGAGATGCACTTTGCCACTCTTCAACCCAGTTCTGGGAAACCATATCAGACAGAGCCAGAGCCATTACCACTCCGGTTTTATCGCTATGCCCAGAGAATGATGTCCCAACTCTCGAAGATCTGGGAAATCACCCTACGGTAGCATGCCTTTCAAATTTCCAAAAAGCTCATTTTATTCATTCTATGAAATACCACCTAAAAAATCTTAGTGTACCTTTAGAAAAATCAGTTTTTGAAAAAATGGCTCTGCAAACAAAAGACCCAAAGGGTAAGGTATCTAAATTATATAGCCTTCTATTGACCCTATCACGCCCAGACAAGTTGTCTTTCATGTCAAAATGGGAGAATGAGTTAAATATCCAGTTTTCAGCGAAAGAAACACATAGTGTCTTGAAAGCTCCACATAGGGTGTCCAGGTGTGTCAAACTACAAGAGAATAGCTATAAGGTACTCACTCAATGGTACTATACGCCACAAAGAATTAACCGCATGTTCCCTGAATGCAGCCCAAACTGTTGGAGATGTGAGCAGGACGTAGGCACCCACAGCCATATATGGTGGAGTTGCACCAAAATTGCTTCCTACTGGCGTGAGATATATAAGGTCTTGTCTGAGATCTGTAAGATGCCGTTACCAGCCTCTCCGAAAGTGTGTCTCTTTGGGGTGTTCGGGGATCTCAGGTGCCCTAGATATTCGCAAAGGTTGAGTCAGATTCTATTGGCCAGAATACTCATAGCAGTTTATTGGAAAAAGACTGAGATACCCCCAATAAAACAATGGATTAATAGATTCGATCAATTGTACCGCCTTGAGCAGATAGCTCACTGGGAAGCCCGAACACCACACAGATTTGAGTCAATTTGGAAGCCTTGGAAGAATTTTAGAGGTTTCTCAAACTGAATTACATAGCAATACGACTAGTAAATATCAAAAAGTATTATTGCATTAATGCATTATTCCATTATTCTTACGTAACAAATCCTACCATACAACAACATCACGGATGCTTCCTCCCCCCCCCCCCCATCCTCTTTTCCCTAAAACTTTCCTTCCCCCCCTCCCCCTTTTTTTCATTTGTTTGTTATTCTGTGAATTGTCTGCTCTCTTTTGATTGTACTGTATCAGAAGTATTCTTTTATTGATGCCCTTGCAGGGCTTACAAAGAGTGTACAGTTTAATTGTTGTAAAAACAATAAAAATAATTAAAAAAATAAAATAAAATAAAAATGGCCGCCATGGTCACCACCCATCTTGAAAAGTTTCCCCCCTCACATATACTAATGTGCCACAAACAGGAAGTCAATATCACCAACCATTCCCATTTTATTAAGGTGTATCCATATAAATGGCCGACCCTGTACCTGTTTCTTTGTATGTTCTCTCTCTCTTTCCCCCCCCCCCCCCCATGAATACTGCCAAGCACATGATTAACACTTTCCGCTCTACCTTTACAGCTATATTTACTTCCGGTGCATCCGACACACGTTGCTGAAAGCGGAGTCAAGCGCTGAGAATCGGTTTTTCCTTTCCACAACAGGAAAACCGATTACAAATCCAAGCAAGGACCTGCAGAGGTTTCAAGAAAAGTAAGTTACCCAAGGAAATTGAAATATTCCTTTTATTTTTTTATAACTTTTGTGTCTTATCCATCCATGCTAACAACGTACCACCATATGGTTAGGTTTCAGCAGGAAGCGTTCACTAATAAGGATGCAATAGAGGCCATCGAGAGGTGGACGCTCCAGAATCTCAGCCTCCAAGACAACGATGCTTTAGAGCAGTATCTGCCCCTGGGAGATCCCAAGGAAGCCAATCCAGATGTGATGATGAAGGCTGGTTGGATTTTGCATCATTCGGACAGCGAAGAGTGGATTTCTATCCTCAATTATATTATGTTCACTCAGTTCTCACCCACTGTACCCACAAAATAATTTCCATATCTCTTTAACTTCATAGACCTTCATCATGAAAGAGGCAGAGGAGGGAAGAAGAAGAAGAGCGACGGGACGCAGAAGATCCTGAAGTTGTGGCGGACGTCAAGGAAGAGGCTGCTGAGAAGGTGTCCAGCGAGACTGGGCCACCCACTTCCATCACTGATGAGCTGTAAAGACACCAGATCCGTATACATGATGTCGGCGGTAAGTTATTTTTCTCCCGATAATGTTCTTATCTCTAAGGTTGACATAAGAAAGAATAACATCCATTTTATTAAGAGCAGTAACATTGATCCGTATTAGTTATGACGCGTCTCTGATGATGGCCCCAATATAAGCAAATATAGAATAAAGTCTTTTCGTCAACCTTCCGACGTCCGTCGGTTTTTTAGAAGGGAAATGAGGGAGGGGGAGGAGAGGGGAAAAGGATGGGTACGGGGAAAAAGTGGTGGAAGAACCATAACTGAATTCTCCGCAAACCGCGGAGCAAATAAAACCTAACATTAGCCCAACTCATTTCTCTCCATATTCAGTACATGTAAAATGTAAAGATGGAGGCGGCGCGCAGGGACCCCATGGAGCGCTCCGATTAGATCACATCCCTGACATAGGCGCGTCATTGGATAAGATTCGTGTCTGGTACCAGGAGGCGAGCTGGAAGCCTTCCTGAAGACATCTCCTATCCCGGAGGGGCACGATGTCTAGAAAACTCTCCCAGCACACAAAAAATTGCTTCACGTGAGTTTAAGACGCCTCTACCCAATCCATCTTCATTAAGAAGGAAAGTTTCTCAAGAAATAACTTAAATGGCGGGGGTGTAGGATCGATCCATGTGTGGAGGATGGGTCTTAACCCCTGCTGCTATTAGACATAGTCGTTTCCGTCTGCCAGGGGTGCACCGCGTTGTGCTCCAATCAATGTATCCAGAAATGGCCCATGGGTAATGAGCAGTCCATCTCGGGCTCATGTGGCCTCTAAGGAGCATGGCTTCAGATGAGTCCAGATTTAGGGAATATCTGGAGAGTTGTCCAATATCAGTAAGATTCTGTAACGGGCCAAAGATAATTGTATTTGGAGGCTCACCCGCTAGTGAAGGTGGATCTGGGGGCTCTTGACGTTTCTGTTTCACCCGATCAGAAGAAAAGAAGTATATAGTATAAAATGTTAGTCAGGCACTCGCATCATTCGTGCAGCGGAGAGTGAAAGAGCAAGGGTAAATGATATCATTTGGATAAGTTGGTAAGGCTGAGATTCAGCCTGCATTTGTGGGAGGGGCTTGAGCCTATTTAAACCCCCACTTACCTCATCACAGTGGGCGTTCCGGTTCTTGGTTATTCACTGGCTAGTGTTCGTGTGTTCCTGGTACCTACGGTCGCCTCTTGCAGAGTTCGTGTCTCCTGGTGGTAAGTAGGGGGGGGGGGGCTCTTTCGCAGGGCAAGGACTGCGGCGGTCTGGCACCCTCCCTCCACCTCATGCTGCCGGTGCGTTCCAGCGTGGAGCGCACGGGCTTCCAGGTCCCCTCTTCCTCCGCTCGTCTCTGTGTTTCCTGGCGGTATGGCGTCAGGAAGCGCACCCGGCAGCCGGCCGGCTCATCATGCCGGAAAAAGGGGGGGGAGGTTTTTCCCTGGTCTGGCCGGCTCACCTCGTTCCCGGCACGGCGCAAGAAGGCGTGCGTTCCAGGGTGGAACGCACGCACTTCCTGGTTCCGGTCCCCGCCCGCTCCGCTTGCTTCCGGCGGCAGCAGGGATGAAACGACGCCGGCCAACAGCTACCCGATCATCGGGGATGGGGAGGCGGGATGGGGGAGGGGGTTGGGTTCCTGAACGAGGCTGCACCTCGGTGCGGCATGGAAGCCGGTGCACATAGGCGTGCGTTCCAGCCTGGAACGCACTCCTCTTCCGGCGCTTCAGTGACGTCACCCGCCCCCTGCCCGGTCTCCCTGGCTGCAATGTCAGCTTGCGTTCCACGCGGGGCGCGGGCTCACGGGCAGCCAGGCCGGACGGGGGGGATGGGGGGGAAGTAAGGAGGAAGTAGTAAAATGAAGAATTCATAAATAAAAATAAAAATAAAAAAGTAATTGGTGTAAAGTGTGTGCGGTAAAACCGCCGCATAGTCTGAAAAAAAAAAAAAAAAAGGGGAATGAAAATAAGTACGTTTGTAAAAAAAAAAAAAAAAAACCCGCCATATAGTCCGCAAAAAAAAAAAAAAAAAAAAAAAAATATAAAAAAAGGGGAATGAAAATAAGTACGTTGTAGAAACCCGCCATATAGTCAGCATAGACTTAAAAAAAAACAAAAAAAAAAACAACATTAATATATAAGTATTTGCGGCACAAACCCGCCATATAGTCGACACCGACTAACCCCCTTTTAATAAAAAAAAAAAAAAAAAAAAAAAAAAAAAACCTTTAATTTTCCCTGTTTGGACAAGGATAGGTGTCCCACGTAGGACCGATCTGGCTCCACCCCACCTCGGGCACCTGGTTACGGCCAGGGTGTCTGGTCTTCCTGGTTTCGCCCAGGCCACCGGGTTTTGTCTTGTTGCCAAGTCATTGTCGGCCGGTCACAGTCAGGTGTCCGGTCGCGGTTGGTGGCACCTCCTCCTTCCCTGGTACGCCCGGGGCTCGGTTCACTCCTGGTACGCCCAGGTCTTCATGTTTTTCTTGTCTATCACACGGGTTCACGCACCTGTCCTTCGGCTTTCAAGTCTTCCAAAGGGGCCGTCCTCGGCTTCTCCCCGGGTCATTCTTGCTTTCCGTAACTCCTAGGTTTATGGCTTACCACTGCCCTTCGCGGGCCGCTGCTACGCGCAGCCTCTATTTCATGGCTACGCGCCTTCTCTCCTGTCAAACCGCCTGGTACGCTCAGGCGGCTCTCTTTTCGGTCAGGTGTTCGATCCGATGCGCTCGGATGGTCACTTGGCCTTAGGGTGAGCCCCAGCCTGGCCAGTTCGCCTGGTTCCGCAGGTTGGTGGGCACCCGTGTCCTCTGCACTTTCAAATGTTTTTTTTTTTTTTTTGCCTGTGCTTTATTTACAGAAGTTTGTTCCCAGTTCTCCGTTCCTTCCGGTCCTGTTCAGGTAAGTTCGCACTGGCACCACCTTGGTCCCAGTCAAGTCATAACCACGCGTTAATTGTCTTCGTCTGTTCGGTTAGGCCAGGTTCGACTGAGCCGTCTCGTGAATTCCGTTACCGGTACGTGTCTCTCTGTCGTGCACCAATCCAAATTCCAGTACATCGTCACCCTCGTTTTTTTTTTTTTTTTTTCTCTCTTTCTCTTTTATTTTGTTATGCCTTGTATTTTTGTTTAGCTGCTCTGCCATGTCTCGAGCCTCGGACATGGAGGACGGCCTTTCCATCTCCGGCTCAATCGTGTCAAGCCAAGCGGGTCCCTCATCCCTTCGGAGTTGGACCATCCCAAAACTATTGGCCGAGTTGAACCGAAGAGGCATTCCACATCCGGCCACCGCAAGAAAGGCAGAGCTATACAAACTGCTCATGACCAGCCCCAGCACCACAACAGTGCAACCAGAGGCGTCGGCCATCCATTTGTCCCTGGTGCAGCTACAGGCGACCCTGAATTCCTTGGTGGACTCGGTGGCGGATGTGCGGGCAAGGGTTTCGGAGCTCGAATCCCGGCCACCCGTTGTACCCCCGGCTCCCGTTCCGCTGATGACTCCCTCTACATCAGGCTGGCTGGCTACAGGTACGCCAAGACCCATTCCACATGTGTCCCCCTCTCACTTCATTCCTGATAACCTTAAGAGAGACATCCTGGCAGGGAAAGATGTCAATCTGGCATCAATCCTCATTGCCGCTCAAGATGTTCCCGAGAACCGGGTCATCAACTGTGGAGATGTGTCGGTGGTCCTTCGGGCCAAGGATTCGCGGCTCAACCGCAAGTTGTCCATTCCGGAATTTGTCCTGGCCTTCAGCCTCTTCAGGGACATCGTCTGCACCGCACAGCCGGAGAGAAGAGAGGAGCTTGACAGCTATTTGTACCTGGTCACTGACCTAGGGCACAAGTATGGTGGGTCGGCCTTCTATGACTACCACCGTTCCTTTGCAGCTAAGGCGGCGGCAGCTCTGGCCCAGTTCCAGTATGTCACCAGCTGGTCCTTGATTGACACCAAGCTCTTCTGCCGTCACTTCGCTGGCCTCAGGGCTCCCAACTGTGCGGCGTGTCAGTCGATTTTCCACTCCTCAGAGTGGTGCCCCAATGCTGCGCACCCGCCTCAGGACAGGGCCATCCCGGGGACCTCCGGATCATTTCCGTCCAACCCCTCCACAGATAAGCTCGGCAGACCTATTGTCTACCTGGGGAAGAGCCAGGTCTGTAATAACTTTAATTCAGGGGGGTGCTCATATGCCAGCTGCAGGTCACTCCACGTCTGCTCCCTGTGCTTCAGGGCCCACCCACGGTCCGCCTGCCCAAAGAAATCTTCCAAGGGTTCCTGACTAGCGGACATCAACGTGGACCTCTTGGCGGCACTCCTTCACGATCACCACGATCAAGACTTCGTGGCGTTCCTGTTGGCAGGCTTCCGCCAGGGGTTCCACACAGGGCTCATCACCCTGCCGCAGGTGCCCTGGCAGGGCAGGAATCTGCTGTCCGCCACCCTGGACCCTCCAGCAACTAGCGAGTTGCTCCAGTCGGAAGTTTCCAAGGGGTTCCTCATAGGCCCGTTCCCACGCATCCCGTTTTCCTCATGGCGCATTAACCCCATCGGCTTAGTGGCAAAAAAGAACACTAATAAAAAAGATTAATTTATGATCTGTCCGCCCCTCATGTGTCCGGTATTCCAAGCCTTAATTCTCTGATTCCCTCAGAGGAATTTTCCATGCGTTATTCCTCGGTGGACGACGCCATCCAGGCCATCCTGTCACATGGTAGGGGCGCTTGGCTGGCAAAGGTTGACATTGCGGATGCATTTAAACTCCTGCCCATCCTGCCGCAGTTATGGCAATTCTACGGCATTGAGTGGGCCGGCCAGTATTTTTTCGCCAACAGGCTCACGTTTGGATCCAAGAGTAGCCCGTGGTTATTCGACCAGCTGGCCAAGGCGCTGCATTGGATCCTGATCCATCACGGAGGCCTCCGGTCGGTCATCCACTACCTCGACGATTTTCTGGTTGTCGAGGATCCGCAGGGCGGGTCCGGCATACTCACCGTCCTCCTCGGATTGTTCGCCAGTCTGGCTGTTCCGATCGCGGAGTCAAAGACTGAGGGTCCTGCCACGAGGGTCTCATTCTTGGGCATCGTCCTGGATTCGGTTCTGTTGCAAGCCAGCCTACCGGAGGAGAAACTCACTCAGTGTCGGGAGGTCATTTCCCATTTGCCTCCAGGATTTCAACTTTGCCTCCAGGATTATGCCCCAGGGAAGAACCTTTGTGTCAAGGCTGCTCCAGCTTCTTCCCTCAGCACCCGAACAGGACAGCATCATCCGTTTGGACGGCCAGGCCATGGCAGACCTGGCCATGTGGGAGTTGTTCCTGTCCCGATGGAACGGCGTCTCCTTTTTTGTGTCACCTTGGTCTTCCTCCTGCCCGACCATTTTTTCAGACGCAGCTGCATCTTGCGGCTACGCTGCCATTTGGGGTTCCCAGTGGCTAGCGGATCGTTGGCCCAGTACCATCTTAGAGGAGGCTGAATCCATCCGCACCTCCTCTCTGTTGGAATTATACCCCATCGTGGCAGCTGCTCAGGCATGGGGCCACCTCTGGGCTAACTTGCCGGTGATGTTTGTGACAGATAACCAGGCCTTGGTCGACATCTTGGCCAAGGGCAGGGCCAAGTCCCACAAGATCATGGCGCTGTTGCGCCAGCTGGTTTGGCTGGCCCTGTCACATAACTTCCATGTGCATTGTAGCCACATCCCGGGGGAGAGGAATGTAGCAGCCGACGCACTGTCTAGGTTTAATTTTGAACTTTTCTTCCAGGTCATGCCGGAGGCCGAGCCACGCAGATATCCCACCCCGCCTTTCAGTTCCCTGTCAATGGACTAGGCTTGCTCGTCTCGTCAGCAAGGGACCTGGCGCAGCAGTCCCTTGCCCCAAACACGGCCAGGAACTACCTTTCAGGCCTGAAAACCTTCCAGGAGTTTTCACGTCTGCACCCGCAGGCGGGCCTGGCGGACATTCCTTACATCATGGCCTTCATCGCCCATTGCCACCACCAGTTACACCTCTCCTACAACACCATTAAGTTGTACCTAGCAGGCGTCCAACACCACACCATGCTCCGCAACCCAGGGGGCGGATCCATTTTTTCTGCGCATGCAGTCAAGGCCACCTTACGAGGGGTCCAGAAGGGTGGGTCCAATCCCTCGTCCCGCAGGCAGGGCGTCACGGGAGAGATGTTCCGGAAATTATCTTCAGCCCTGGATGGTGCTCCTTTTGGGCCCTTTTCCAGCTTAATCATCAAAGCCGCCATGTACTTAGCTTTTTACGGCTTCCTTAGGCCAGGCGAGTTCACGTGCAGCACGGCGGGACGGTGCAGCTTGCACCGAGAACAGCTGGTGAGGGTGGTTGACCATTACGCGCTGAAGATAATTATCTCCAAAACCAGTCAAACAGGCCCCCCGGTGGAGGTCCAGTTTTTTCCCACTAGTAATGAATGGTGCCCGTTACAGGTATTTGACCAGCTCATCCTCACAGCCCTCTGCTACCCCATCTGAAGGGAGCTCTCACCACGGCGCAATTCATCAGCCACATCCGCACGGTTGCTGCTGGCTTAGGGTTGGACTCAGGAGCAATATCCGGTCATTCCTTCCGCATTGGGGCAGCCTCCGCGGCTTCCCGGCAGGGGGTCCCCGCCCACGTCATCCGAAAGATGGGGAGATGGCGTTCGTCTTGCTTCACCAGATACATACCTAACCCGCAGGTGGAGATTTCGCAGGCATTTCGGTCTTTGGTGTTATAAGGTAATAAAGTCTTACACCTTAACTATTTTGTTGTCATTTTGCCCCCTTTTAGGCTACTCTCATACCCGGCTCCAGGCACACCTCAGCCGGTTAGGTTCCAGGCAGGCACGCTGCCCAAGTTTCGTATTTAGCCTTGACCACAAGTTGGTAAGGCTGAGATTCAGCCTGCATTTGTGGGAGGGGCTTGAGCCTATTTAAACCCCCACTTACCTCATCACAGTGGGCGTTCCGGTTCTTGGTCCCACCCACCCATTCCCTTCATTTCAAGGGTCCTCCTTAGGGTAGCCCCCTTTTAGGCTACTCTCATACCCGGCTCCAGGCACACCTCAGCCGGTTAGGTTCCAGGCAGGCACGCTGCCCAAGTTTCGTATTTAGCCTTGACCACAAATGTACTTTATTATCTCTATAATAGATTCACTCGACTAAAATGCATCCAAAAATTCAAATAACCATTGGAATAAATAAACCTCTAGTTTAAAAATTAAAAAAGTTAATGCATTATCTTTGTTGACCACTAGATGGCAGTATTTACCAGCTCAGATGTTGTTGTGTCTATTGCCCACCAGATGGTGCTATTCTTCAATATGCAGGTACTGCTGGGGAGTCGATCAGGAAGATTCTGTAACCTTTGTGTCCTTTCAGGGTTTCTGATAATTCGCATCATCTGCTATGTTGTGTGGAGGTAAGTGATGTAAGAGGGGGTCCGAAGAGATAAAGCAAAGGAGAAAGAGTTCAGCCCTGCCTAATGCCCCTAAAAATATACAAATAGGTGGGGGGGGGGGGGGGTTATAGCCA
Source organism: Bufo bufo (assembly GCF_905171765.1). Lineage (NCBI taxonomy): Eukaryota > Metazoa > Chordata > Amphibia > Anura > Bufonidae > Bufo > Bufo bufo. The sequence continues at coordinate 842,761,202 of NC_053389.1, read as the reverse complement.
TTTATTGTGAGCGTAGTGCGGACATCCGATTGGAGATGACAGACCAAATCAGAGAATACCGGGCCAAGTCCTCTGGGGGATAGCGCAGCCTTCAGGAAGGGCCATGACACTTTATCAAACGCCTTTTCGGCATCTAGACTTGATAATAGTGGGGGGGGGCATTACCGCCTCGTGTCTGAAGCGCGGCGGCTACAGCTGCCCGGATGTTTTTGACAGATTGTCTAGATTGAATGCAACCTCTGTGAGGGGTGGATGATCTTGGGGGGATGTCTTGTAATCTAATTGATAGGATTTTCGCCAGGAATTAGTAATCCGAGTGGGAGGTTATCGCGGCGTTCAATGTCATCCTCCACAAGATTAGCCCAGTGTATATTAAGGTAGTCCTGGAATTCGTCCGACTTGTATAGACATGTGGACATTTCCGTAGCCTAGTTCTAATTTGTGATTCTAGGGCTTGTATAGTCATGGTGATGGGCGCATGATCTGAAATCGCAATCGCCATAATCGAGGTGTCGGGGATAGTGTGGAAAAGGGAAGCTGATATTAATAGAAGTCTTGAAAAGCGAGCACGTGCTGCCGAGTAGAAGGTGTATTCTCGGGAGGCGGTGGGATGAAGTCTCCACAGGGCGCATAGGGAGACCGCGTCCGATACGTTGGTGAGGTCTCTGGAGGACGGTCTAAGAGGAATTGTCTAGAGTGGGATAAATCGCCTCCAATAATGAGACTAAGATCTGCTCTAGGTAGGAGGAGGGCCCGGAGTCCGTCTTCCTCTGATTAGGGGCATATATGTTTAAAGAGTGTATGACTTCCCCGCTATTTGTATTCGGAGCAGTATAGATCGGCCCCTTTGTCTTCCAGATCCTCCTCTACTGATACTCCTAAGCCCCTTCTGAATAGTATGGCGACCCCTCTGGCTTTAGACGTATAGTCCGATGAGTAACATCCATCAAGCCAGGTCGCCCGTAGGTCCCTATTGGGCCCTCGCTTCCAGTGTGTTTCTTGGAAGAATATTACATCCGGTTTCATGCGTTTTAAATGGGTGAGGACCGTTTATCGTTTGGGTTATTGAGGCCCGCTACGTTCCAAGATATTAGTTTAAGTGTGGAGGGGGGGGTGGTAGTCCCCGGTGTCATGGGATGGGTGTGATGTCATTTGATCTCGGGGTTGTGGTGTAGAGATTCAAGGATTGCATCATAACTAACCATTCCCCGTCGTCCCAGCAGCAACAGAGCCGCGTGGCGAGACCGAGGTGGAGTACTCAGGGGCCGGCGCGCCGCGGCCAAGTTCCTGGAGGAGGAAAATAAGAGGCGATGAGTGGGCAATAATAGAAACAGAACATACAAAAAACCATGTAAACCATTGCACATTAGTGCGAACAAAGGCGGGTCTCATTGTAAACGAAACAGCGTCCCGCTAGTACTGCGGGGGCAGGGAGACCCATATGTTACCCACGATGGTGAGATCATGGGCATAGAAAGGTACATGGTACCCTCCCATTCGGGTGGTACAGGCTTCAGTTCTCTGGATCAAGGCGGTAGTGGCGTGGGGCGTCCCGCGGATCTTCACAAATCAGCTGCCTGCCGTTCTCCAGCACTCGTAATTTTGCCGGCTAAAGCAACTGGAATCAGATCGCCCTTTCGTAGAGACCTTGACATACTGTGGTAAACACTCTACGTTTCTGGGAGGCCGAAGCAGAAAAGTCCTGAAAGAGCAAGATGGTGTGTCCTCGTATCTTCAGGGGGCGTTGGTGTCGGTACGCGCGTAGGATCTGTTCTTTAATCGTCCAATTCCAGTACTTTGCGATGACCGGACGGGGTCTTGGGTTTTCCATTCCAGCTGGTTTAGGTGGTCCAATCCTGTGTACCCGTTCTATATGGAGTTTATCAGTCGATGTCTCCAGGCACAACGCAGCGGACATGTCCACGGCAAGATATGTGAGTAGGTGGTCCCCAGTGACTCTCCAGGAGGCCTATGAATCTCAGGTTGTTGCGGCGATCCCGATTCTTCAGGCACAACGCAGCGGGCATGTCTCCGGCAAGATATGTGAGTAGGTGGTCCTCAGTGACACTCTCCGGGATGCCTATGAATCTCAGGTTGTTGCGGCGATCCCGATTCTTCAGGTACAACGCAGCGATCATGTCCACGGCAAGATATGTGAGTAGGTGGTCCTCAGTGACTCTCCAGGAGGCCTATGAATCTCAGGTTGTTGCGGCGATCCCGATTCTCCAGGCCCAACGCCGCGGGCATGTCTCCGGCAAGATATGTGAGTAGGTGGTCCTCAGTGACACGCTCCAGGATGCCTATGAATCTCAGGTTGTTGTGGCGATCCCGATTCTCCAGTTTAGCGGTTAAAGCCGACTCTGCTTCTCTGCATTGTTGTACGGTGCGTTCCAAGTTGGAGATGGTTAACTCCTGAGCTGCCTGTTTGTTCTCTAGGTCTGAGATTGTTTGAGAGTTCGTGGTAATAAGTTGTAAGGCAGAGGAATGGAGTACCTCCAGTCTTTTGTCAAAGGGAGGTAGGAGAACCCTGGAGACTTCTTGCGCCTCAGTAGAGGCGTGATTACAATCGTCCACCGGGGAATGCGAAGTGTCATATCTAGGGGAGAGGTTAGGCGGCGTGATGTCACCATCTGTAATAAGTTCAGACGAGAAAGGCGTATCCGAGGCTGATTGAGAGAGGCCTCGAGTATTCCTGGGTGTTTTTTTTGGCAATTTGCCCGCAGATTTGGACATTTTAGTTGAGGTATCAGTGGCGGTTATGACAGATTGCGCCTGAGAGGTGGTACGTGTTGTTTTAAAAGAGTTCTTGGCCACAAATTTGTCCATAATCTGTCAGGTTTAATCCTGTGTAACTGATGTTTGATCCCTGTAAGATATTTATACCATTAGGGAGAAAAAGCTAAATTTGGCCATAAAGAGTTCATCTATGTTCCAGCAAAAAAAAATATAATTATTTTTTATTTTTTTATATACATTAAAAAGATCCAGAACGGACCTCAAATACCAAAACAAAAAATTACAAAAAAGTGGTTTACTGATAAACTGCATCCAGATACACAATAATACTACTGGGGAAAGGGGAATAGATTGTCCCTATCCTAAAACCTCAGCCCAGGGAGGACCCCTGATGGTGGAGACCCCCTGTCCTCGTACCTAGGCTATTATTCACCCTACGTTATCCCTACGGGTTTACATATCAATGTAGTCTGGATACCCCCGGGTATGAGGCAAGGATAAGAAAAGTACCAAAAGTACTACAAATTCTGGATGCTGAAGACAAAGTGCGTATATATATAGTCAGGGTTGACCATATAGTCAACACCTGAAATAAACCTCGACGCGTTTCCCCCGAGTCAATGCTACGGGATCATCAGGAGGTGAAGATATCAATAATAATGGTCTATCAAGCACTGATGGCACACGATATATACTGGGTCAAAACCAGGTTACATAACAAGCTAATCGCTATACATATAGTCTAGATGGGGAGCGCTCTGAGACCGGTCCACTAAAGTGTAGCGCCATTCCAAGTCAGCCACAACCACAGATATCATATGTGGCTATAATGTCGGTGCTGCGGTCACGAATCCTGAAGGCCAGAGAAAAGTGTGTTCCACATCCTGTTGAACAAAGGTGATGATATACCGGTATCAATACGATGTTCTACAATGATATGGTGCACACTCACAGTCTGAAGGTATAATACACCCTAATCAGACAGCGTTCCTGTCGTCCCACTGTAGAAAGCCTTGATAAGACCCACACTATGATCAAAAAGACATGGTCACCAATTGTATATCCGTAAGTGAGTGTTGATCCATTCAATGCATATACACTGCGTGCAGAATTATTAGGCAAATGAGTATTTTGACCACATCATCCTCTTTATGCATGTTGTCTTACTCCAAGCTGTATAGGCTCGAAAGCCTACTACCAATTAAGCATATTAGGTGATGTGCATCTCTGTAATGAGAAGGGGTGTGGTCTAATGACATCAACACCCTATATCAGGTGTGCATAATTATTAGGCAACTTCCTTTCCTTTGGCAAAATGGGTCAAAAGAAGGACTTGACAGGCTCAGAAAAGTCAAAAATAGTGAGATATCTTGCAGAGGGATGCAGCACTCTTAAAATTGCAAAGCTTCTGAAGCGTGATCATCGAACAATCAAGCATTTCATTCAAAATAGTCAACAGGGTCGCAAGAAGCGTGTGGAAAAACCAAGGCGCAAAATAACTGCCCATGAACTGAGAAAAGTCAAGCGTGCAGCTGCCAAGATGCCACTTGCCACCAGTTTGGCCATATTTCAGAGCTGCAACATCACTGGAGTGCCCAAAAGCACAAGGTGTGCAATACTCAGAGACATGGCCAAGGTAAGAAAGGCTGAAAGACGACCACCACTGAACAAGACACACAAGCTGAAACGTCAAGACTGGGCCAAGAAATATCTCAAGACTGATTTTTCTAAGGTTTTATGGACTGATGAAATGAGAGTGAGTCTTGATGGGCCAGATGGATGGGCCCGTGGCTGGATTGGTAAAGGGCAGAGAGCTCCAGTCCGACTCAGACGCCAGCAAGGTGGAGGTGGAGTACTGGTTTGGGCTGGTATCATCAAAGATGAGCTTGTGGGGCCTTTTCGGGTTGAGGATGGAGTCAAGCTCAACTCCCAGTCCTACTGCCAGTTTCTGGAAGACACCTTCTTCAAGCAGTGGTACAGAAAGAAGTCTGCATCCTTCAAGAAAAACATGATTTTCATGCAGGACAATGCTCCATCACACGCGTCCAAGTACTCCACAGCGTGGCTGGCAAGAAAGGGTATAAAAGAAGAAAATCTAATGACATGGCCTCCTTGTTCACCTGATCTGAACCCCATTGAGAACCTGTGGTCCATCATCAAATGTGAGATTTACAAGGAGGGAAAACAGTACACCTCTCTGAACAGTGTCTGGGAGGCTGTGGTTGCTGCTGCACGCAATGTTGATGGTGAACAGATCAAAACACTGACAGAATCCATGGATGGCAGGCTTTTGAGTGTCCTTGCAAAGAAAGGTGGCTATATTGGTCACCGATTTGTTTTTGTTTTGTTTTTGAATGTCAGAAATGTATATTTGTGAATGTTGAGATGTTATATTGGTTTCACTGGTAAAAATAAATAATTGAAATGGGTATATATTTGTTTTTTGTTAAGTTGCCTAATAATTATGCACAGTAATAGTCACCTGCACACACAGATATCCCCCTAAAATAGCTAAAACTAAAAACAAACTAAAAACTACTTCCAAAAATATTCAGCTTTGATATTAATGAGTTTTTTGGGTTCATTGAGAACATGGTTGTTGTTCAATAATAAAATTAATCTTCAAAAATACAACTTGCCTAATAATTCTGCACTCCCTGTAGTCAGTTCAACTTACATATTACAGGCCTCCCTTCAGTTAGCGCTCCCCCTGGTAAGCAATATACTGATGTATTCCAAACATATTTAAAGCCCTACCAATTAGCGCCACAGAGACCATTGGTGGACAGCAGGGCTTCCGGCATGACGTCTCTTCCCGGTCGTGGAACGCAAGAGCGTTCCAAAAGGTGGTTTCCGGTTCCCGGAAAGCAAGTTCCGGGCTTTGCAACGCATTGCGTTCCAAATCGTAATATCCGGTGCCCAGACGACCCCGTCCACATAGCCCGGTCACATGACCCGTCCAATTTCCTGTTGGTGAGCTGCAAGTTAAGCTCCTATCATCTGCATCTTGCGTTCCACAGGCATCTAGTCACCTATTAAAGATGCAGGTAGCCCCAATTCATAAATACATCATTTCGTGGAGAATAATATAATCAATAGTCAGACCCCACTTATTCAAGAGCAGATTAACCAGGTATTTATGGGGTTATGTGATCCCCGGATGTGGCCCAAGATTACAAAGTAGTGTAAATACAGTTATGCCACAGTTCTGTACCGTAATTCTTCTAAAAGACGATCCGCAGTCAGTGTCCGTCTGCGGACAGCGACATGATATGAGTCACTGATGTCCATTCCGCTATATATCAAATTTTGATGCTTCACGCACCCTAACCCTAATTTTGAAAACACTACAAGTTTCACTGTAAAGCTTGGCCGTCAGTCAACAGATAGGGACATCGCAAGAACAGCCACGTTCATAAGAAACAGGAGAAGGTCAATCTTTCATTTATGCCCAATGGGGCCTGGGATCTAAAACGATGGATCCATGTACATTCTTTCTGTAGTATTTTCCTGTCCCAGCCCCCGCCCCAGGTGACGGTTGGACCAGTTCCAGGACAGAGAATTTCAGGAAACCAGGTTCCCCCCGTGAGTTTCACTGACATGTGAGGCCATTGGTGTGATGTTCTTTTTAATACCATCATCCACATGTTCGCATACTCTCCTCCGCACTTCTCTGATTGTCTTGCCTATATAGTCCTTTGGACAAGGACACTGGCAGATGTATATTGCCCCCTTGCTACGACAATTACAGAAATCCCTGATTATAAAAACTTGTCCAGTGACTGCACATGTTATTGTCTTAGAGGTGGAGATGTACTTACATGCTGTGCATGATCATAAACATCCCTGAAGGTTTGCGGTCAAGCCACGTACCTTCCCTAATGACGAGATCCAGGTCAGGGCCCATACACTGATCTAAAACAAAAAAGTAAAAGGATGCCCCCTCCGTTTAACTATGAATGTATTGACATCTTTCTTCAAATGGTGATCTCAGATTTGGAAAAACTTGAGAAAACGCATCCGAATAAATATAATCTTTCCCAAACGGAGATGCGTGCACTACAGTCACTGGAACGTGATAAATCACTAATTATTAAACCTTCCGATAAGGGAGGCAATCTAGTGATACTAGATCAGTCACTGTATACTTGAATGTGTCTGGATTTGCTTGAGGATAAAGGGGGATAAAGTATACTGTCATCGAATCCCACCATTCAGTTCAGGACTGAGCTCAAGAGAATTCTTGATGAAGGCATTTTGGAGAAGGTGATCTCTCCAGTTGAGTAGGACTTTCTCCTCCCTACCTATCCTTGTACCGCCACTTTTTACAGACTACCAAAAGTCCATAAGGGGACCAATCCACTGAAGGGTAGACCAATTATTTCGGGAGTTGATTCCCTCACTCAGAATAGTGGCATATATGTAGACCGTGTCTTGAGCCAGTTTGTCGTGTCCCTACCAGCATACACGAGGGACACGATGGACTTTCTCAATAAAATTGACATCATCAGTCTTGACCCTGGATGCCTTCTAGCAAGTATTGACGTTGAATCCCTTTATAGCTCAATACCACATGAAAGGGGGCTCCTTGCGGAGGAATATTTTCTTAAGACTAGGGGGATACATTGTAAGACCCACAACGGTTTTATCTTAAGGCTTCTTGAATTCATACTGAGCCACAACTTCTTATTTAATGGGCGTTTCTTCCACCAGCTCAGGGGGACGGCGATGGGGACCCCTGTGCCCCTACTTATGCCAACCTCTTCCTGAGCTGGTGGGGGAGGACACCTGTATCTTTCCAGACCAGACTACGTGGTGGACAGACAAAATTATTGTCTGGACACGTTATATTGACGATATTTTTCTGATCTGGAAAGGTGGGTCAGATGAATTCAGTAATTTTGTAGCCGAACTCAATGATAACCAAATTGGCCTCAAGTTTACGTTTGAGATTGATCCCAAGACGATCGCCTTTCTGGATGTCCGTGTGACGAAGGTTGGTGACAAACTAACCACCGACATCCGTAGAAAGGCGACCGCCACAAATTCCCTTCTACACTGGGAGAGTCATCACCCCGTACCTCTCAAACGGGGGATTCCGAGGGGACAATATCTCCGTGTACGACGGAATTGCTCGGACAATCAGACTTTCTACAATGAAGCGAGGAAGCTGCAAATGAGGTTTAGAGAGAGGGGATATCCCCAGAGACATCTAAAAGAAGCCTTTAAAAATGCAGCACACCAGGATCGAACCAGCCTCCTAGTCCCTAAACGTAGGGATTATGATAAAAATCAATCCCCCCGAATCATATCCACCTTTGACTCAGCTAACGAACAGGTCATGATGACACTTAATAGATATTGGCCCATACTTCAGATGGACCCAGATCTATGTGACATCTTGACGGAGAAACCGAGTGTTAGTTATAGACGTGGTAAGAGTCTCAAGGACCGCCTTGTCCACAGCCACTATACACCCCCCCCCCATTAGGGAAGGTACGTGGCTTGACCGCAAACCTTCAGGGATGTTTATGATCATGCACAGCATGTAAGTACATCTCCACCTCTAAGACAATAACATGTGCAGTCACTGGACAAGTTTTTATAATCAGGGATTTCTGTAATTGTCGTAGCAAGGGGGCAATATACATCTGCCAGTGTCCTTGTCCAAAGGACTATATAGGCAAGACAATCAGAGAAGTGCGGAGGAGAGTATGCGAACATGTGGATGATGGTATTAAAAAGAACATCACACCAATGGCCTCACATGTCAGTGAAACTCACGGGGGAACCTGGTTGCCTGAAATTCTCCGTCCTGGAACTGGTCCAACCGTCACCTGGGGCGGGGGCTGGGACAGGAAAATACTACAGAAAGAATGTACATGGATCCATCGTTTTAGATCCCAGGCCCCATTGGGCATAAATGAAAGATTGACCTTCTCCTGTTTCTTATGAACGTGGCTGTTCTTGCGATGTCCCTATCTGTTGACTGACGGCCAAGCTTTACAGTGAACCTTGTAGTGTTTCCAAAATTAGGCCTGATGCGTGAAGCATCAAAATTTGATATATAGCGGAATGGACATCAGTGACTCATATCATGTCGCTGTCCGCAGACGGAGACTGACTGTGGATCGTCTTTTAGAAGAATTACGGTACATAACTGTGGCATAACTGTATTTACACTACTTTGTAATCTTGGGCCACATCCGGGGATCACATAACCCCATAAATACCTGGTTAATCTGCTCTTGAATAAGTGGGGTCTGACTATTGATTAGATTATTCTCCACGAAATGATGTATTTATGAATTGGTGCTACCTGCATCTTTAATAGGTGACTAGATGCCTGTGGAACGCAAGATGCAGATGATAGGAGCTTAACTTGCGTCTCACCAACAGGAAATTGGACGGGTCATGCGATTAGCTTGTTATGTAACCTGGTTTTGACCCAGTATATATCGTGTGCCATCAGTGCTTGATAGACCATTATTATTGATATCTTCACCTCCTGATGATCCCATAGCATTGACTCGGGGGAAACGCGTCGAGGTTTATTTCAGGTGTTGACTATATGGTGACCCCTGACTATATATATACACGCACTTTGTCTTCAGCATCCAGAATTTTTAGTACTTTTGGTACTTTTCTTATCCTTGCCTCATACCCGGGGGTATCCAGACTACATTGATATATAAACCCGTAGGGATAACGTAGGGTGAATAATAGCCTAGGTACGAGGACAGGGGGTCTCCACCATCAGGGGTCCTCCCTGGGCTGAGGTTTTAGGATAGGGGTAAATATAGGGACAATCTATTCCCCTTTCCCCAGTAGTATTATTGTGTATCTGGATGCAGTTTATCAGTAAACCACTTTTTTGTAATTTTTTGTTTTGGTATTTCAGGTCCGTTCTGGATCTTTTTAATGTATATCAATAAAATTGTTATTTTAGTTTTTTTTTTGCTGGAACATAGATGAACTCTTCTAACCCCAACACATCAACGGGATTTAATTTAGCTGGAACTTCATAAAGAGTTGTAGAAGCATCAGTGCTGGTATTAGATGGTTATTCCCTAATAGACCACAAGGTGTCACTATTGGCTCAAAAGTGACTGTGGAGATAAGTGAGGGAACTTCAGCATGAATGGGGAAGCGCCATCTTGAAAGTACTCCCAAGTCCCTTGCACTGCAGGTGTGGCACCTTCCTCACTCCAGGAGGGGGGTCTGTATGGGATCGCTGGTCTCCTTGGCAGATTCAATATGTCCCAACAGCTGGTGTACAGTTGGGGGAGGTGGAAGGATGCAGGCCTCGGTGGTGAGGGCGTTCTTCAGGGCTCTGATAGTAGACTTGTGGCCCTCGTGCGCCCCCCCCCCCTTCAGGAAACCGCCTGTTTGGCGTTTTAATGCGGGCACCTTCTCCGCTGCTGACCCCGGTGGCCGGGATTGAAGGGGTCCGGCGTCAGGGAGGGAGTGCAGGTGTAAGATGAAGAAACAGCCACTGATTTTTGAATGCTGTTTCTGAAATTGTCATTTGTCATTCTGGGCACTAGAGGCCACTGTTTGGCAGCTACAGCCAGCACACTCTGGGATTTGAATGTGCCAAACAGATGATGACTCATGCTGATGACTCATGCTGATGACTCATGCTGCTGTGTGCCAGAGAGAGAGCAGGAAATGGTGACCTGAGCAGACATGTTTGTGCAGAGGCTGAATACAGAATCCAGGGCCATCCTCAGGTCTGTGGGAATTGGAGCGGTCAAAGTCACTGTCAGAAGAGACTGATGCCTGTCAACAATGCAGATGTTGTCAAGGAAGAAAGGATCGGTTCCCAGAAGGTCAGTTGGACCGTGAAACGTGGTTACAGACCCTGTGAGGTTGGACCGTGGAACGGTTGGAGCTACCAGGAGAGTCCGCCATTTTGTGAGCTGCATGAGAGAACCGTGTGGATCCGGATTCTGTTTGCAGGAATGAGTATCGGCGTCAGGAAGCTGATCGGAACAGAGGGTCATAGTACAGGTTCTGCAGGGTCACATGTTGTGGCAGGGACTTGCTGTCTGTCTGGAGCAACCAGTAAACACAGGACATACCCAGGTCAGTGACTTAGCGGCACGGTTATTGATTTGCAGGCTCTGCCGTGTGCGCCATCGGTCAGGTCCGTTACCCTGCGGCACAGTATCGACATGCGGGCTCTGCTGTGTACGCCGCCTTGGGTACAGTTGTTCAGTTGGGCTGGTACCATGACTCTGAGCCTGGGGTATAGGGTATTCTGGACACTACAAGGCTACTCCAGCGTCTAGGCTGGGAGTATTCAGGGCACGTGAACAGTGTTGTTTGGGGGCAGGAGAAGGTTGTGACGTTGTGTTGTTCATTGTATTTAATACTCTCTGTAACTACTGTTGTAATATCTGTTAATACCACTGTTATAGTTCAGTAAAGTTACAGTTTTTTGCATCAAGAGCTGGTGTCCGTGTCGCTTTCCTTATTCCATGACTTCGCTGTATCCTGGGGGTCCCTCCCCGGTTCACGGTCTTACACAGGCCACAGCCGCCCCGGACCGGCGGCCTACAAGAATGCCGTGCGGCTCACTGCCGCGGACTCCGGGGCAATATTGTCTGTCGCCCTCCAAGCCACGGTATCACTGTGAGTCCGTCCCCTCTTTGGTGCCGCATCTGTCGCCCTATTTGACACCAATGGCGGCAGATTTTTTAGCTGGTGAGGAGAGTGCCGTTAAAATGCGGCCATTAGTGATAGCCCGAATAGTTTGCTGGCGAATAGTTCCCGGTGAACATAGCTTGTTCGCCGCGGCGGGCGAACATATGCGATGTTCGGTCGGCCCCCTATATGTCATCATTGAGTAAACTTTGACCCTGTACCTCACAGTCAGCAGACACATTCCAGCCAATCAGCAGCAGACCCTCCCTCCCAGACCCTCCCACCTCCTGGACAGCATCCATTTTAGATTCATTCGGAATCTGCAGTCTCAGTGAGAGGAGGGACAGTGCTGCTGCTGCTGCTGCTGATTCAGTAGGGAAAGTGTTATCTAGGCCAGTGTTCTGTGTCTACAGACTCATCCGCTGTAAGGACAGCGTCCGGACAGCACCCCAAAAAGCCCTGGGCTGGTACATCAGTCTGCTTTCTTTTTTTTTTTATACATATATTGCAGTTTCCTGCCAGCGTGTGTGAGAGGCTGCAGGCTCAGTCACAGACAGCACTGTGTGCACACCGTTCATACAGGGGGTGACAGAAAATAGATAAAAATAAAGAAAAATCGGAGAAAATAGTTGACTGGCTAACACAGGACACCCAATCTTCTACAGCTTCCGCTCTGAACCTTGACGCACCATCCTCCTCCAGCTCAGCTTTGGTCACCTGCTCTCAAGTTACCACTCTCCCGCCTGCCACCACCACCACCACAGCCACCACAGCCGCTTCCCTTGATCTGTCAGAGGAGTTATTTACACATCAGTTGGATGAAATGAGTGATGCGCAACCATTATTGCCAGAGGATGTAGATAACAGGGATATGTCTCAGTCAGCAGCATTACACACATGGACGTACGGTGTGATGATGATGATGTTGTACCCGCTGCTGCTTCCTTTGCTGAGTTGTCAGATACAAGTGAAGCGGTTGATGATGACGATGTGTCCGTGGATGTCATGTGGGTGCCTGCTCGAAGAGAAGAAGAAGAGGGGGAAAGTTCAGATGGGGAGACAGAGAGAAGGAGGAGACGAGTTGGAAGCAGGGGGAGGTCGTCACAAGGAGCTAGTGGCACAGTCAGACAGCATGTATCGGCACCCGGGTCAGCCAGACAGCACGGCAATCAACGCATGCTGTTGCCACCACCAGAATGCCGTCATTGCAGAGATCAGCAGTGTGGCATTTTATTTGTGTGTGTCTGCCTCTGACAACAGCGATGCCATTTGCAACCTGTGCCAAAAGAAACTGAGTCGTGGGAAGTCCAACACCCACCATGGTACAACTGCTTTGCGAAGGCACATGATCGCACATCACAAACGCCTATGGGATCAACACATGATGACGAGTAGAAGCAGCACACAAGCTCAAAGCCACCATCCTCCTCCTGGTCCAGCATCTTCAGCCACGTCAACCACTGCTGTCCTCCCTGCCCCCTCTCAACCACCCGCCACTCCATCTCTCACCTTCAGCAGTTCCTGCTCATCTGCCCACAGTCAGGTGTCTGTCAAGGACATGTTTGAGCGTAAGAAGCCAATGTCACAGAGTCACCCCCTTGCCCGGCGTCTGACAGCTGGCTTGTCGGAACTCTTAGCCCGCCAGCTTTTACCATACAAGCTGGTGGAGTTTGAGGCCTTCAAAAAATTTGTCGCTATTGGGACACCGCAGTGTCGTACCCGGACGAATTTTTTTTTCCAAAAAGGCAATCCCAAACCTCTACTCAGTGATTGAAAAGGAAGTCATGGCATCTCTGGCACACAGTGTTGGGGCAAGGGTCTGCGGTACGCCAGACCTGCAGGGTAATGCGATTGTGAGGTCACGGTTAATGGCAAGCGAGGGTCACTCACAGTTCTGTAGGGAACCCTGGGCAGGCATACGGCAGTGAAGGAGAGGCTGGCACAGGAGTCCTCTGGGGCACACTCTGTATTTAGGGACCAGGCCTGGTGGTGGATGAGGTGCCCTGGATGTTGCAGGTGTTTTATGTGCCTGGGGCAAGGTCCCTTTAAGCTACGTGACGCCAGTGCCTGTAACGGTGGCACACCGGTTGGTAATATTAATAAGTGAGGTACACAGATGGTATGGTGAACCAAACTTTGCTTTACTGTGATCAATTCAACTTTATACAGTTGGATGTCAAACTCAGTTCCACATATCAAGTACACTTCGCAAGCAGGTTTTCACAATTATGGCAGGTATACTGTTTCTTGACAAGATACACAGAGGGTAAACATCCACATGCGCAGAATCAGGCTGTACAGACTCCTTGGAGATAGTGCACAACGTTCATTAGAACTCCTGTCTGGCTTTGATCCCAAGGCCCGGATACCTTACTGTAGGCTTTTATCCTTGGTAACAATCTTCCTCAGGTACTCATTCTTGCCTTACATTTCTACTCTTTCTGCCCTTCAGCTTACTTGTATTAGCTGGACATGTTGACTCTGCTTGGCTTGATGGGAACTACAGGTTTTCTCTCCCAGGAGGTAAACTCTTCCCTTGGGGTAGATCTTCTGAGCTAACCATGGCTCTCTTGATCAGTAGGTAGACTAGGATCCCTCTACTAGTCTCCTGGTAGCAACTAGAAGCCTGGGCTGTCTAGTTGCATGTCAGGAGAAGGCTCTGGCTTGTGCCTTCTAGCTTGTCTCTGCAGACTCCTGACCTTCAACCAACTTCCCTGTCTGGGCCTGAATATATATACCAGGGGTTCTCTAACTCCCTCTAACGTCTGGGATGACTAACTGCAGCTAACTAGGCCTGATGTTATATATTACAGGGGAACATTGCATGCAAACAATACCTTATAAAATACATAAGATGCACAATTAAAGATAACATTCCTGTCCCTAGTGAGGAGGAGTAACGCACACCCCAATTGACCCTTGTGTAGTGCCCACGCTTATCTAGTGGGGACACTACAGGTCCATCTGACCACTGATGCCTGGTCTGCAAAGCACGGTCAGGGCAGGTATATCACCTACACTGCGCATTGGGTCAACCTGCTGACGGCTGCCAAGCATGGAATGCGTGGCTCTGCAGAGGAGTTGGTGACACCGCCACGACTTGCAGGCAGGCCTACTGCCACCTCCTCTACTCCTCCTACTTCATCCTCTTCCATAACCTCCTCGGCTGAGTCCTCTTCTGCTGCTGCGTCTTGCTCCACATCAACTGAAGCTCCCCAGGGGCTATTCCACATCCCGGATACGGCAGTGTCACGCCGTCTTGGGGTTGACTTGCCTGAAAGCAGAGAGTCACACCGGACCAGCACTCCTGTCCGCCCTGAACGCACAGGTGGATCAGTGGCTGACTCCGCACCAACTGGAGATCGGCAAAGTGGTGTGTGACAACGGAAGCAATTTGTTGGCGGCATTGAATTTGGGCAAGTTGTCACATGTGCCGTGCATGGCACATGTGTGTATTCTGATTGTACAACGCTTTGTGCATAAGTACCCAGGCTTACAGGACGTCCTCAAGCAGGCCAGGAAGGTGTGTGGCCATTTCAGGCGTTCCTACACGGCCATGGCGCACTTTTCAGACATTCAGCGCCGAAACAACATGCCAGTGAGGCGCTTGATTTGCGACAGCCCGACACGTTGGAATTCAACACTCCTAATGTTCGACCGCCTGCTCCAACAAGAAAAAGCAGTCAACGAGTATTTGTATGACCGGGGTGCTAGGACAGCCTCTACCGAGCTGGGAATTTTTTTGCCACGTTACTGGACGCTCATGCGCAATGCCTGTAGGCTCATGTGTCCTTTTGAGGAGGTGACAAACCTAGTCAGTCGCACCGAAGGCACCATCAGCGACCTCATCCCATTTGTTTTCTTCCTGGAGCGTGCCCTGCGAAGAGTGCTGGATCAGGCCGTAGATGAGTGTGAAGAGGAAGAGTTGTGGTCACCATCACCACCAGAAACAGCCTTATCATCATCGCTTGCTGGACCTGCGGCAATGCTGGAAGAGGAGTCTGAGGAAGAGGAGTCAGAGGAGGAATGTGGCGGCTTTGAGGAGGAGGAAGACCAACCACAGCAGGCACCCCAGGGTGCTCGTTGTTGTCACCTATCTGGGACCCGTGGTGTTGTACGTGGCTGGGGTGAAGAACAGACCGTCAATGACATCAGTGAGGACGAGGAACGGGTAGCTCGGCATCCAACCTTGTGCAAATGGGGTCTTTCATGCTGTCATGTCTGTTGAGGGACCCACGTATAAAAAGGATGAAGGAGAACGACCTGTACTGGGTGGCCACGCTACTAGACCCCGGTATAAGCAGAAAGTGGCGGAAATGTTACCAACTTACCGAAAGTCAGAAAGGATGCAGCAGTTCAAAACAAAACTAAAAAGTATGCTTTACACAGCGTATAAGGGTGATGTCACAGCACAACGGGAATCTAACAGGGGAAGAGGTGAAAGTAATCCTCCTCCTACCACGACCCCGGCGGCAAGGACAGGACACTTTACAGACGTGTTGTTGATGGAGGACATGCAGAGCTTTTTCAGTCTTACGCATCGTCACAGCCCTTCGGGGTCCACCCTCAGAGAACGACTCGACCGACAGGTAGCAGACTACCTCGCCTTAACTGCAGATATCGACACTCTGAGGAGCGATGAACCCCTTGACTACTGGGTGTGCAGGCTTGACCTGTGGCCTGAGCTATCCCAGTTTGCGATAGAACTTCTGGCCTGCCCCGCTTCAAGTGTCCTGTCAGAAAGGACCTTCAGTGCAGCAGGAGGCATTGTCACTGACAAGAGAAGTCGCCTCGGTCAAAAAAGTCTAGATTACCTCACCTTTATTAAGATGAATGAGGCATGGATCCCGAAGGGACTGACAGTGGAGGATACGTTTGACTAACAAAGGGCCTGATGACATGCCTTGGCCTCAAAATGGTCCCGACGCTGCTGTATTTAATGTCTGCATACCGGATGACTTTCGTGAATTCTCCGCCACCAACTAGGGTTCAAGCCGCAATGTTTTAGTCACCTTTCTGCCTTGAAAACATCAATTTTTCCGGCGGCTGCAACAATAACATTATTTTTCAGGCACGTGTACATGCCTATTTTTTTCTGGCCTCTGGTGCTGCACTGTGGCTGCAAAAACAAAACAAACAAAAAAAAGGCACATACAAGTGTCAATTCCCTTTCGTGATCGTTACCTTGTTGTGGTGAAGGGGCTTGCGTATCACAATGAAGCGATCATCACCTCTATGAGTGTGTTGGCAATGTTGCCACACCCCAGATGATAAGGCCGTTGCTTCATTATGATCAGACCAAAAGCGATCGGCTGGATAATTTTTCATAGAAAAAACGTACATTTTTTTATTTATTTTTTTAAGTTGTATGGGTGGGTTTTTAATACATAAAATAAAAAAATCATAATAAAGTCTCTTAATAGTTTATTAGAAATAATGCAGACAATTTAAAAAATCCCCATCAATTCCAATACAAAGCAAGTACAAAGCTCAGAACTAAATTATTCCAGGATGTCTTAATGGTTCGTTAATTCAACAATGGTTAATCAATTCGACACACGTCCCCGGATAGGGGACGTAACAGGGATTAAACTGATAGGAATAGTACTAGTTAAGACACCACTCATATAGGGTGTCACAGCACATTGCTCCGTGCACGCGCAGTGCCCCAACTTGGGAGTAAGAGGACCGACCAAGCTGCTTTTTCCATCTCCCGGTTCCTAAAATCAATTCAGTTTGGTGTATCAGAGTTTGATCTGTCACTGGGAAGGCAGTCGAAGGTACCCGGCCTAAATGTTTTTTCACAAAAGGCAATCCCACCCTCATATGGGACGTAACAGGGATTAAACTGATAAGAAGAGAGAACTACAGAAAATAGCACTCATATCGGGTGTGACAGTAAAATGCACGGCGCAGACGCAGTGACCGTGGATTCAAACAAAGGGGAGGGAGCCAGCGTTTTTTTAACCATCTCCCCGTTCGAAAAATCTATTTAATAAATGGACCCCAGATTGGGGACGTAACAGGGATTAAACTGATGAGAATAGTACTACAGAAAATACCACTCATATCGAGTGTGACAGTAAATTGCACGGTGCAGACGCAGTGACCGTGGATTCAAACAAAGGGGAGGGAGCCAGCGTTTTTTTAACCATCTCCCCGTTCGAAAAATCAATTCAATTCACCTTTCGGGGACCCTTGGTGTTGTACGTGGCTGGGTGGAGGAAGAAACCTTCAATGACATCGACGGGACATGGCTAGCTTGGTATCCAACCTTGTACAAATGGGGAGTTTGCGGTTGTTTGCGGTGCATTAAAAGGGGAGTTTGGTCTGTCAATGTCTGTGAAGCGGGCGTAACCCTTACACTACCTGATCGATACAACATCATACCTGATCGTATACACACACTGGATGTTTTAAACCACGTTGTTCAAAAAAAATTGGATTGTTAGGTGATTTATGCCCTTTATGGATTAAAATCCAACTCTGCGTCAACTAGGTAATTTTCCATGGGAGTTTTGCCATGGATCCCCCTCCGGCATGCCACAGTCCAGGTGTTAGTCCCCTTGAAACAACTTTTCCATCACTACTGTGGCCAGAAAGAGTCCCTGTGGGTTTTAAAATTCGCCTGCCTATTGAAGTCTATGGCGGTGCCTATTGAAGTCTATGGCGGTTTGCCCGGTTTGAAAATTTTCTGTTCGCGACATCTCTATATATGTGTAAAGGCCGATTCATTGGCCTGTATTTGTGGGAGGGGCACTGCTGCCTTTATGTTCGGCAGGCGCCCCTCCCACTTTGTACGTCGTTCAGCGTTTTGGAGCGGTGTATGCAGGGAGCGGAGCGGTGTCTCATCGTCAGCGGTGTCCATTTACGGTGAGTAACTCCCACGTCCTGCAGCCCAGCGGTTCTGAGTCCGGCCGGCGGTGGGTCGCCCCCTAGGTAAGGGGGGCACCCCCACACAGGAGCGGTCTGCCAGGGAGCAACGCTAGCTCCCCACACGGCATGACACGTTAGGGTGCAGGGGGCAGCGTGTCCCCGCTCAGCAGTTTGTTTAATGTCTGGCACGTGCCGCCGTGCTGTTAGATAGGCAGGGATACGGGGGGCGGGGCTTGTCGAGGGGTTTTGAAAAGTTACAGGGTTGTCGCCGGTCTGTCCTGTTATCAGTACTGGCAGGTTGTCAGCCAGTGTGTGTGTGGAGCCCTGTACCGGGTCGGTTGGAGCCCTGTACCGGGTCAGTTAGTGGTAATCTTGAGGGTGTCAGTCTTTTCCAGGGGTAGAAGGAGGAGAAAATATATATATATATAATTGGATTTTTTTTAAAAAGAGAGAAAAATAACTGTGTCCAGGGAGGGTAGTGGGTTAATATGGAGGAGTGTAGGGTAGGGAGTTAGGGCCGGGGGGGGTCTTAGAGGAAGTGCTGTGCGCTCTCCGGCTGCAGTTAATTTCTCATTCATGGGGTTCGTTAGCGCCTTATCACCTGAGGCTCTCCCCGTTAGGGAGGCAGGACATAGCCGCAGGTTTGGTTTTTTTTCTTTCTCCTAGGCAGTAGGCGGGGTTAGTGGGTACGGCTCGCCGGTCACAGGTCATGTTCTTGTGATGAGGGAAACTTTTGGAGAGGAAGAAAAAAAAAAAGGATGGGGAAAGGTGCTATAAAGAGTAAACCTTATAAGTTCACATAGTCTCCTTCAATTCTACTCGCTAGTCTCGGTTGCTCACTCTCTTCTTACCGTTGTTTGTGGTTTCCTCCCGCCGCGGTGTGTGATCCAGTGTTGACAGCATAATTGTTTGCTTCTCGGTTCAAGCGTTTCTCTCAAGTTACGTCCAGGATCTTGACTTACCTGCTACCTAGTAGGGGTACACGTCGGGGGGGAGGAGAGAGGTTGCTAGTGTCGTTCATGTTTCATTCGCTATCCGTTGTTTCGTGTTGTGTTGTCTCTACAGCTGTTATGTCGCAAGCTTCAGATATCGTTGAGGCTTCCGTGGATGAGGATGTTGTGGGAATGTCTGAAGGGGGCAGTATTCCGTCCCTTCGTGCATGGACTATCCCTAGGCTTATTTCGGAACTAAGAGGGGTATTCCTTGTACCGGCTGTTGGAAGGTTCAGTGGCTCCGTGTCAAGATGTTGCCTCCATGGCCCCGGTGCAAAGGTCACTCACCCAGTTACACGTCATGTTGAATAGCCTAACGTCGGCTGTTACCAGTATACAAGCAAGGTTGGAGACGGTAGAGTCTCGTGCATCGGTCGTTCCTGTCTCTCCTCCGGACTTACCTGTTGCCTCTACATCCGCGGCAGGTGGCTGTCGTCCAACGCAGGCCGCTCCCAATGTCTTTCCTGCACATTTGGTAGGGATGTTAACCTTGCTTCTTTGCTGATTGCCACCAGGGACTTGTCCAACAGTAATGTCATTGCCTGCGGCGAGGTCTTTGTGGTGCTGAGAGGCCGTGACCACAGGCTCAATTGCAAGTTGACGATCCCCGAATTTGTCATGGCGTTCAGTCTGTTCAGAGATGTGATATGTTCTGTTAGGCCTCATAGGAGGAAAGAACTTGATTTGTACCTTTTCCGAGTCACAGAGTTAGGGTATAAGTATGGCAGGTGTTCGTTTTATGATTATCATTGTTCCTTTTCCGCCAAGGCAGCGGCAGCTTTAGCGCAGTTTCAGTTCGTCACAGATTGGTCCAATTAGAGACTGAGTTGTTTTGTAGGCATTTTGCTGGATTGAAAGCTCCTTCCTGTTCGTTATGTCAGTTGATTTTTCACTCAGCGGAGTGGTGCCACAAGTCAGCCACCAGTGCGCCGTCTAACCATTCTGGTCCGTTGGCCGGACCTCTAGACGTTTTCAGGTCTTCCAGCTCAGTTGACAAGTTGGGTCGGCCTATTGTTCAGTTGGGTAGGGCCCAGATTTGTAACAATTACAACTACTCTTCGTGTAATTTCAGTCAATGCCGCTTGCTACATATTTGTTCTAATTGCTTCAGGGCCCACCCCAAAGTCGCTTGCACATTACACTGCGTGCAGAATTATTAGGCAAATGAGTATTTTGACCACATCATCCTCTTTATGCATGTTGTCTTACTCCAAGCTGTATAGGCTCGAAAGCCTACTACCAATTAAGCATATTATGTGATGTGCATCTCTGTAATGAGAAGGGGTGTGGTCTAATGACATCAACACCCTATATTAGGTGTGCATAATTATTAGGCAACTTCCTTTCCTTTGGCAAAATGGGTCAAAAGAAGGACTTGACAGGCTCAGAAAAGTCAAAAATAGTGAGATATCTTGCAGAGGGATGCAGCACTCTTAAAATTGCAAAGCTTCTGAAGCGTGATCATCGAACAATCAAGCGTTTCATTCAAAATAGTCAACAGGGTCACAAGAAGCGTGTGGAAAAACCAAGCCGCAAAATAACTGCCCATGAACTGAGAAAAGTCAAGCGTGCAGCTGCCAAGATGCCACTTGCCATCAGTTTGGCCATATTTCAGAGCTGCAACATCACTGGAGTGCCCAAAAGCACAAGGTGTGCAATACTCAGAGACATGGCCAAGGTAAGAAAGGCTGAAAGACGACCACCACTGAACAAGACACACAAGCTGAAACGTCAAGACTGGGCCAAGAAATATCTCAAGACTGATTTTTCTAAGGTTTTATGGACTGATGAAATGAGAGTGAGTCCTGATGGGCCAGATGGATGGGCCCGTGGCTGGATTGGTAAAGGGCAGAGAGCTCCAGTCCGACTCAGACGCCAGCAAGGTGGAGGTGGAGTACTGGTTTGGGCTGGTATCATCAAAGATGAGCTTGTGGGGCCTTTTCGGGTTGAGGATGGAGTCAAGCTCAACTCCCAGTCCTACTGCCAGTTTCTGGAAGACACCTTCTTCAAGCAGTGGTACAGGAAGAAGTCTGCATCCTTCAAGAAAAACATGATTTTCATGCAGGACAATGCTCCATCACACGCGTCCAAGTACTCCACAGCGTGGCTGGCAAGAAAGGGTATAAAAGAAGAAAATCTAATGACATGGCCTCCTTGTTCACCTGATCTGAACCCCATTGAGAACCTGTGGTCCATCATCAAATGTGAGATTTACAAGGAGAGAAAACAGTACACCTCTCTGAACAGTGTCTGGGAGGCTGTGGTTGCTGCTGCACGCAATGTTGATGGTGAACAGATCAAAACACTGACAGAATCCATGGATGGCAGGCTTTTGAGTGTCCTTGCAAAGAAAGGTGGCTATATTGGTCACTGATTTGTTTTTGTTTTGTTTTTGAATGTCAGAAATGTATATTTGTGAATGTTGAGATGTTATATTGGTTTCACTGGTAAAAATAAATAATTGAAATGGGTATATATTTGTTTTTTGTTAAGTTGCCTAATAATTATGCACAGTAATAGTCACCTGCACACACAGATATCCCCCTAAAATAGCTAAAACTAAAAACAAACTAAAAACTACTTCCAAAAATATTCAGCTTTGATATTAATGAGTTTTTTGGGTTCATTGAGAACATGGTTGTTGTTCAATAATAAAATTAATCCTCAAAAATACAACTTGCCTAATAATTCTGCACTCCCTGTAAAGTCGATCAAAGATTACATGAGTGTCGTGGATACTGGTTGCTTATGGGGGTTCTTGGTGGGCAGTGGCGACTCTAGGATCAATATATAGGGGGGGCACAAAGATACCACAGTCAAAAATGGGGGGGCAAAAACAAATTAAGTATATATAAATAAGATTACAAAATATGAGAGAATTGCGGTATGCAGGGATACATTTATACTAAAACTATTTACTTACAAAAGAAGCTGTTCAGTCGTCTGCGGTGCCGTCCTCTTCTTGCTTCTGCGGATTCTTTCCCCTTCTTTCTGTCTCTCGTCAGTGCGCAGTCGCATTGTTATGGTGGATCTGTGGAAGACACACTGTTATGGGGGCATCTGTGGAAGACACTGTTATTATGCCTCTTATTAGCCCCCATTATGCCTCTCATTAGCCCCCATATCAGCCCTTATGCCTCATTAGCCCCCATATGCTGCCTCTCATCATTAGCCCCCATATGCCTCTCATCATTAGCCCCCATATGCCTCTCATCATTAGCCCCCATATGCCTCTCATCATTAGCCCCCATATGCCTCATCATTAGCCCCCATATGCCTCATCATTAGCCCCCATATGCCTCTCATCATTAGCCCCCCATATGCCTCTCATCATTAGCCCCCCATATGCCTCTCATCATTAGCCCCCCATATGCCTCTCATCATTAGCCCCCCATATGCCTCTCATCATTAGCCCCCCAAATGCCTCTCATCATTAGCCCCCCAAATGCCTCTCATCATTAGCCCCCCAAATGCCTCTCATTAGCCCCCCATATGCCTCTCATCATTAGCCCCCCAAATGCCTCTCATCATTAGCCCCCCAAATGCCTCTCATCATTAGCCCCCTTATGCCTCTCATCATTAGCCCTCCAAATGCCTCTCATCATTAGCCCCCCAAATGCCTCTCATCATTAGCCCCCCAAATGCCTCTCATCATTAGCCCCCCATATGCCTCTCATCATTAGCCCCCCAAATGCCTCTCATCATTAGCCCCCCAAATGCCTCTCATCATTAGCCCCCCAAATGCCTCTCATCATTAGCCCCCCAAATGCCTCTCATCATTAGCCCCCCAAATGCCTCTCATCATTAGCCCCCCATATGCCTCTCATCATTAGCCCCCCATATGCCTCTCATCATTAGCCCCCCAAATGCCTCTCATCATTAGCCCCCCAAATGCCTCTCATCATTAGCCCCCCAAATGCCTCTCATCATTAGCCCCCCAAATGCCTCTCATCATTAGCCCCCCAAATGCCTCTCATCATTAGCCCCCCAAATGCCTCTCATCATTAGCCCCCCAAATGCCTCTCATCATTAGCCCCCCAAATGCCTCTCATCATTAGCCCCCCAAATGCCTCTCATCATTAGCCCTGGCCCCCCATATACCTCTCATCATTAGCCCTGGCCCCCCATATACCTCTCATCATTAGCCCTGGCCCCCCATATACCTCTCATCATTAGCCCTGGCCCCCCATATACCTCTCATCATTAGCCCTGGCCCCCCATATACCTCTCATCATTAGCCCTGGCCCCCCATATGCCTCTCATCATTAGCCCTGGCCCCCCATATACCTCTCATCATTAGCCCTGGCCCCCCATATACCTCTCATCATTAGCCCTGGCCCCCCATATACCTCTCATCATTAGCCCTGGCCCCCCATATACCTCTCATCATTAGCCCTGGCCCCCCATATGCCTCTCATCATTAGCCCCGGCCCCCCATATGCCTCTCATCATTAGCCCCGGCCCCCCATATGCCTCTCATCATTAGCCCCCCTTATGCCCCCAGCAGCCACATAGTTTATAAAATAAAAAATCACTTACCTCTCCTGCTCCTGGACGCCGCCTGCCTCTCCTCAGTCGACTGTGCTCTGAACTGGCGCGCACAGCGTGAGGTCACAGAGCCCTGCACAGCCGACAGCCGGGGACCAGGAAGTGGTGAGTACAGAGCGTTCACCACTTCCTGGTCTCTCGGTTCTAATGAGCGCTTCCATAATGGAAGCGCTCATTAGTATTCACGTGGGGGAATCAGCGGGGGGGCAACCGGGGGGGCAAAGGACAACATAGGGGGGGCGATTGCCCCCCCTCGCCCCCCCTAGCGACGCCACTATTGGTGGGTCATCCTAATCCAGGTTTCGTGGAGTTTTTGATTTCAGGATTTTCATACCGGGTTGGTCACCGTTCCAGAGTTTACGCACGAATGTAAGAATCTTCAGTCAGCCGGCAAGAATCCTAGAGCCTAAGACAAGTTGATAAATGCAGAGTTAGATAAGGGTTTTTTGATCGGTCCTTTTAAGGTGCCCCCTTTCCAGCGGTGGAGAGTCAGTCCCGTAGAGGTGGCCACGGGTAAGTTTAGTAAGAAGGAGAGACTGATCATAGACCTGTCCGCCCCGCATGGTTCCCATGTTCCTAGCCTCAACTCCCTTATTCCATCAGATGAAGTGGGCATGAGGTATTCTTCCATTGACCAGGCCATCGCCATCATCATTCGGTTAGGACCCGGAGCAGCTTTGTCCAAGGCCGATATCTCTGATGCCTTTAAGTTACTCCCTATTGCGCCTGCTCTCTGGCAGTGGCACGGCATTAAGTGGAGGGACCAATACTACTTTTCCACAAAACTTACTTTTGGTTCTAAGAGCAGCCCGTGGCTGTTCGATCAGTTGGCTCAGGCCCTCCATTGGGTATTAGAGAATAAAATCCACTATGAGCACGTCATCCATTAGTTGGATGACTTCCTGCTGATCGAGAGGCCAGGGCCGCCCCCCAGGGTCTGGGGAAACTTTTCAGTTGTTTTTCTCAGATGGGCGTCCCAGTATCCCCCAAGAAAGTTGAGGGCCCATCCACAGCCATTACTTTCCTAGGCATAGTGTTAGATTCGGAAAACATGTTAGCCAGATTGCCGTCGGACAAGTTAGTTAGGATCAGGGAAGTCGTTCACAGGTTCTCAGTTACCCCCGTGGTCACTAAGGCTGATTTACAGTCATTACTGGGCATGTTAAATTTTGCTATGAGGATCATCCCGCAAGGCAGGTCATTCATTTCCCGCTTGTTGGCCCTTCTGGCTACTGCTCCGAACCAGGACAGCCCGGTACACCTGGATAGTCAGGCCTTATCTGACCTACACATGTGGGACCACTTCCTCAGCCAGTGGAACGGGGTGTCCTTGTTTATTCCCGAATTGTCTAGCTTGTCTCCAGTAATTTTCTCGGAGGCGGCTGCTGGCACAGGTTTTGCTGCTATTTTTGGCACCCACTGGGTCGCAGGTGAGTGGCCAGTTGAGGTGAGACAAACCCCAGGGTTCCTGCAGACCTCAGCACTCTTCGAGCTGTAGCCCATAGTGGCGGCCGCCTTTATCTGGGGCAGCCGCTGGACAAATCTCACTGTGTCGTTTGTAACAGACAACGCCGCAGTGGTAGATATTATAACCAGTGGTTTGTCTAAGTCTTCACATGTCATGTGTCTCATGAGGCGTCTAGTTCAACTCTCGTTGCAACATCATTTCTATATTACTAGTACGCATGTACCAGGTTCTCAAAATGTGGCAGCTGACGCCTTGTCGAGGGCGAATTTCCCCCTTTTTTCGCAGGTCATGCCAGAGGCGGATGTTACGGGCGCTGCTGTCCCTCCCCACGAGTTGCTAATTCTGGTTTGACTAGTCACCTGGCCACAGCCCATACCTTATTAGCCGAGTCACTTTCTCCGAACACGGCTAGGGCTTACCGCACCGGGTGGGACGTATATTGCAAATTCCTGGAGAAATGCCCTCAAGGAGAGTCCAGCATCATAGAGTACATCCTTGCTTTTGTAGGTTACTGCCACTCGGTACTTAAGCTGTCACACAACACAGTGAAATCCTACCTGTCAGGGGTGCAGCATTTCCTTTCCGTTAGCCATCCAGAACGGGGTTCCTTGTTTTCTGTTCACGCAGTCAAAGCAACTCTGAGGGGGTTACGCAGATGTGGCCCAGGAGACCAGATACGCAGACAAGCCGTTACTGGTAGGCTATTCCGTAACCTGTCTGACGTTCTGGATAAGAGTCCTTTCGGGGTTTTGCCCAGCTTGGTGCTTAAAGCGGCTATTTATTTAGCCTTCTACGGTTTCTTGAGGCCTGGTGAGTTTACTTGTCCCCCCAATAGCAGTAAGTTTGTCACAGTCAGCCAACTGGTTCCACATCTTGAGGGTTTCACGTTACTTCTGAGGACGTCCAAGACCTCTCAGACGGGTCCCCTGATCCCAGTGTCCTACTTCCCCACGCCTCACCGATGGTGCCCCGTCAGGGTCCTTCAGCAGTTGCAGGCAGCCTTGGTAGGTCACAGGCCAGATAGTCCACTGTTGCCTTTTGGGGTGTCGCCACTTAGTACTCGTCAGTTTGTGTCTCACATACGCTCCTTAGTTGGGAGTCTTGGCGGCGACCCCTCCTCGATTTCAGGTCATTCGTTCCGTATAGGAGTGGCGTCCGCGGCCTCCAAAAATCAGGTTCCAGCGCACGTTATCCAGAAGTTGCTGCTTCAGTCGCTACATTCCTTGCTACTCTGTATGCCCTTTGCCCTCTTTCTGGTGTCCCTGCTACGTCGCGGTTGCGGCACAACTCTAACCGCTTAGGCGAAAGGTAGTTTCAGGTGGGGTAGGGTGCATTCTCTTGGTAGCCACGACCACAAATATATATATTTACAATGGAACTCAATGGTGACGGATGCTACAGTGTGGCGTCTGTCTGAGGCGTCTGTTAATGTATACGGTTTTTGTGTATGTGAAACATTTGACAAAAACCCACCCGATCCAGCACTTCCGTTATTTTCATTGTTTTGTTCATCTTATGGCGCAGAACAACAGAAATACATAGCAGTGGTGTGAACGGGGCCTAAGAGGTGGGTGTGCAGGGAACCGTTACTAAGGCTGTTATAGCAAAGTGATAAGGTCCAGTCCAGTATAGTGGATCGGCCCTGGACTTTATCACTTGGCTGTAATAGCGGTGCAGGGTGTGATGTGTGCGGTGCAATGTATGGTGCATGTGGTTCAGTGCAGTGTGTGATGTGTGCGGTGTATGTGTGCGGTGTATGTGTGATGTGTGCGGTGTATGGTGCATGTGGTTCAGTGCAGTGTGGTGTGCGGTGTGTGTGATGTGTGCAGTGTATGGTGCATGTTGTTCAGTGCAGTGTGTGATGTGTGCAGTGTATGGTGCATGTGGTTCAGTGCAGTGTGTGATGTGTGCAGTGTATGGTGCATGTGGTTCAGTGCAGTGTGTGGTGCAGTGTATGGTGCATGTTGTTCAGTGTAGTGTGTGATGTGTGCGGTGCAGTGTGTGATGTGTGCAGTGTATGGTGCATGTGGTTCAGTGCAGTGTGGTGTGCGGTGTGTGTGATGTGTGCAGTGTATGGTGCATGTGTTTCAGTGCAGTGTGATGTGTGCAGTGTATGGTGCATGTTGTTCAGTGTAGTGTGTGATGTGTGCAGTGTATGGTGCATGTGTTTCAGTGCAGTGTGATGTGTGCAGTGTATGGTGCATGTTGTTCAGTGTAGTGTGTGATGTGTGCAGTGTATGGTGCATGTGGTTCAGTGCAGTGTGATGTGTGTGGTGCAGTGTGTGATGTGTGCGGTGCAGTGTATGGTGCATGTGGTTCAGTGCAGTGTGTGATGTGTGCGGTGCAGTGTATGGTGCATGTGGTTCAGTGCAGTGTGATGTGTGTGGTGCAGTGTGTGATGTGTGCGGTGCAGTGTATGGTGCATGTGGTTCAGTGCAGTGTGATGTGTGTGGTGCAGTGTGTGATGTGTGCGGTGCAGTGTATGGTGCATGTGGTTCAGTGCAGTGTGTGATGTGTGCGGTGCAGTGTATGGTGCATGTTGTTCAGTGCAGTGTGTGATGTGTGCAGTGTATGGTGCATGTGGTTCAGTGCAGTGTGTGATGTGTGCAGTGTATGGTGCATGTGGTTCAGTGCAGTGTGTGGTGCAGTGTATGGTGCATGTTGTTCAGTGTAGTGTGTGATGTGTGCGGTGCAGTGTGTGATGTGTGCAGTGTATGGTGCATGTGGTTCAGTGCAGTGTGGTGTGCGGTGTGTGTGATGTGTGCAGTGTATGGTGCATGTGTTTCAGTGCAGTGTGATGTGTGCAGTGTATGGTGCATGTTGTTCAGTGTAGTGTGTGATGTGTGCAGTGTATGGTGCATGTGTTTCAGTGCAGTGTGATGTGTGCAGTGTATGGTGCATGTTGTTCAGTGTAGTGTGTGATGTGTGCAGTGTATGGTGCATGTGGTTCAGTGCAGTGTGATGTGTGTGGTGCAGTGTGTGATGTGTGCGGTGCAGTGTATGGTGCATGTGGTTCAGTGCAGTGTGTGATGTGTGCGGTGCAGTGTATGGTGCATGTGGTTCAGTGCAGTGTGATGTGTGTGGTGCAGTGTGTGATGTGTGCGGTGCAGTGTATGGTGCATGTGGTTCAGTGCAGTGTGATGTGTGTGGTGCAGTGTGTGATGTGTGCGGTGCAGTGTATGGTGCATGTGGTTCAGTGCAGTGTGTGATGTGTGCGGTGCAGTGTATGGTGCTTGTTGTTCAGTGCAGTGTGATGTGTGCGGTGCAGTGTGTGGTGCATGTGGTTCAGTGCAGTGTGTGATGTGTGCGGTGCAGTGTATGGTGCTTGTTGTTCAGTGCAGTGTGATGTGTGCGGTGCAGTGTGTGGTGCATGTTGTTCAGTGTAGTGTGTGATGTGTGCGGTGCAGTGTGTGATGTGTGCAGTGCAGTGTATGGCGCATGTGGTTCAGTGCAGTGTGATGTGTGCAGTGTATGGTGCATGTGGTGCAGTGTGATGTGATGTGATGTGTGCGGTGCAGTGTGTGATGTGTGCGGTGCAGTGTATGGTGCATGTGGTTCAGTGTAGTGTGTGATGTGTGCGCTGCAGTGTGTGATGTGTGCAGTGTATGGTGCATGTTGTTCAGTGCAGTGTGTGATGTGTGTGGTGCAGTGTATGGTGCATGTTGTTCAGTGTAGTGTGTGATGTGTGCGGTGCAGTGTGTGATGTGTGCAGTGTATGGTGCATGTGGTTCAGTGCAGTGTGTGATGTGTGCGGTGCAGTGTATGGTGCTTGTTGTTCAGTGCAGTGTGATGTGTGCGGTGCAGTGTGTGGTGCATGTTGTTCAGTGTAGTGTGATGTGTGCGGTGCAGTGTGTGATGTGTGCAGTGCAGTGTATGGCGCATGTGGTTCAGTGCAGTGTGATGTGTGCAGTGTATGGTGCATGTGGTGCAGTGTGATGTGATGTGATGTGTGCGGTGCAGTGTGTGATGGGTGCAGTGTATGGTGCATGTGGTTCAGTGTAGTGTGTGATGTGTGCGCTGCAGTGTGTGATGTGTGCAGTGTATGGTGCATGTTGTTCAGTGCAGTGTGTGATGTGTGTGGTGCAGTGTATGGTGCATGTTGTTCAGTGTAGTGTGTGATGTGTGCGGTGCAGTGTGTGATGTGTGCAGTGTATGGTGCATGTGGTTCAGTGCAGTGTGTGATGTGTGCGGTGCAGTGTATGGTGCTTGTTGTTCAGTGCAGTGTGATGTGTGCGGTGCAGTGTGTGGTGCATGTTGTTCAGTGCAGTGTGATGTGTGCGGTGCAGTGTGTGGTGCATGTTGTTCAGTGCGGTATGTGATGTGTGCGGTGCAGTGTGTGATGTGTGTGGTGCAGTGTATGGTGCATGTTGTTCAGTGTAGTGTGTGATGTGTGCAGTGTATGGTGCATGTGGTTCAGTGCAGTGTGATGTGTGCGGTGCAGTGTGTGATGTGTGCGGTGCAGTGTATGGTGCATGTGGTTCAGTGTAGTGTGTGATGTGTGCGCTGCAGTGTGTGATGTGTGCAGTGTATGGTGCATGTTGTTCAGTGCAGTGTGTGATGTGTGTGGTGCAGTGTATGGTGCATGTGGTTCAGTGCGGTTTGTGATGTGTGCGGTGCAGTGTGTGATGTGTGTGGTGCAGTGTATGGTGCATGTTGTTCAGTGTAGTGTGTGATGTGTGCAGTGTATGGTGCATGTGGTTCAGTGCGGTGTGTGATGTGTGCGGTGCAGTGTATGGTGCATGTGGTTCAGTGCAGTGTGTGATGTGTGCGGTGCAGTGTGTGATGTGTGCAGTGTATGGTGCATGTGGTTCAGTGCAGTGTGTGATGTGTGCGGTGCAGTGTATGGTGCATGTGGTTCAGTGCGGTGTGTGATGTGTGCGGTGCAGTGTGTGATGTGTGCAGTGTATGGTGCATGTTGTTCAGTGTAGTGTGTGATGTGTGCAGTGTGTGATGTGTGCAGTGTATGGTGCATGTGGTTCAGTGTAGTGTGATGTGTGCAGTGCAGTGTATGGTGCATGTGGTTCAGTGTGATGTGTGCAGTGCAGTGTATGGTGCATGTGGTTCAGTGCAGTGTGTGATGTGCGCGGTGCAGTGTATGGTGCATGTGGTTCAGTGCAGTGTGATGTGTGCGGTGCAGTGTGTGATGTGTGCGGTGCAGTGTGGGATGTGTGCGGTGCAGTGTGTGATGTGCGCGGTGCAGTGTATGGTGCATGTGGTTCAGTGCAGTGTGTGATGTGTGCGGTGCAGTGTGTGATGTGCGCGGTGCAGTGTATAGTGCATGTGGTTCAGTGCAGTGTGATGTGCGCGGTGCAGTGTATGGTGCATGTGGTTCAGTGTGATGTGTGCAGTGCAGTGTATGGTGCATGTGGTTCAGTGCAGTGTGTGATGTGTGCGGTGCAGTGTGTGATGTGTGCGGTGCAGTGTATGGTGCATGTGGTTCAGTGCAGTGTGTGATGTGTGCGGTGCAGTGTGTGATGTGCGCGGTGCAGTGTATGGTGCATGTGGTTCAGTGTGATGTGTGCAGTGCAGTGTATGGTGCATGTGGTTCAGTGCAGTGTGTGATGTGTGCGGTGCAGTGTGTGATGTGTGCGGTGCAGTGTATGGTGCATGTGGTTCAGTGCAGTGTGATGTGTGCGGTGCAGTGTGTGATGTGCGCGGTGCAGTGTATGGTGCATGTGGTTCAGTGCAGTGTGTGATGTGTGCGGTGCAGTGTGTGATGTGCGCGGTGCAGTGTATGGTGCATGTGGTTCAGTGCAGTGTGATGTGTGCGGTGCAGTGTATGGTGCATGTGGTGCACTGTAGTGTGATGGTCACCCACACTGCACTACATACATCACACACATAGATGGATGCAGAGAACAAGGTGACAAAGCAGCGTGTAATCTATCTTTATTGTCCGGGCCCTATTTACTGTCGGGGTCTTTGCCCAGCATGCCCCGCTCTGCTTAGTACAGCCCGCCACTCCTCCTTCGCCTGCTCCAGGGCACTGTATTGCGCTGGCAGCCCGCCAAACCAATCAATAGCAAAGCTCCTTGTTGTGAGGAGCTTTGCTATTGGTCATTTCATGCACAGGCAGCTTCGCTGCGCCGCCTGTGCGGTTCACAGGACGCCGTGTGCTGAGGAATTTCAGGGTAAAGTCTACAGCGTATTGGTGCGCCTTAGGCTAGGGCTACACAACGACATTTGTCCCTTCTGTCGCACCCATGTCGAGCGACAGTTTTTATAATGATAGTCTATGGTGTCGCACTGCGACATGCTATTTCCCTTTCGTCCTAACCAGCAGCACAAGTGGGGATTTGCCCTGTGAAGCCGGTCAGGACAGGCGGAATTTTTATTGAACAAAAATCTCTGCCAAGTATCATTAATTAATTAATGCCCCCCCCCCCCTAAACTCCCCTTGTAGGGTTAATGGTATTTATGATTTTAGGTTACATTGTTGTTTCATGTCTTACAGGTCCGGCGCCTGCGGCTGCAGACGGAGGATCCCGGCCAGGATAGCGGAGGACCGTCCGCTTCAAGTTTTCTTCCCCTTCCCTCCCCCCTACCCCCTCCGATGGTTATAGTACTTACCCCTGCTTCGATCTGGCGCTAGTGCAGCGTTCGGTCATACTTTGCGCTCCCTCCACCATTCTCACGAGACCGGAAGTGCGTCATTCGCATCACTTCCGGTCTCGGGCGCCGTTCGTGCGCTCCTGAAAATAAAATAAGAGGCTGAGTCCTCTGGTATTGTTGAGGTGGCAGAGGGTGGCACATTGGGGCTACCTTTGGTTTGATACAAATCAAACAAATTATTAATTTACTTCCGGGGACGGGGCGGGGGGGGGGGATGGCGTGCCCTACCGCCTTATTTAAACCTCCAGGTTCTGGAGGTCAGTGTTGCACCCAATCTTGTGTGCAGCTGACGCCTGTGTATCGAGTGGTGATTTTCTCTCTTCAACATGTCGACTAATCCAGATCCTTCTATGCCCTCTCTTGGTAAGGTGGAGGTCATTTTTTCCTGAGGCGAGTTGAATTGCACCTAATATTAATGGGCTTATTATTTATTCCTAGGGAAGTCTACGCACAAGCAGAGACATCTGGCTTGTTCCAACTGTACCACCCCCTTACCTGATGGATACGAGTTCCACCGTTGCCCAGGCTGTCGACCCAGACCGGCAAATCCAGAGCCTACGGTGGTGGAGATGTTCTCCTGGATGAAGGAGTTTATGGACACCTCCATCGCAGAGATAAAAGGCGCAGTCTCTAACAAGAGACCTAGACAGGCCTCTCCGGGCCCTGTTCCGATGTCCGAGGACGTGGTGTCCATAGAAGATAATTCTTCCTCTGAAGAGGAGGACGCGACCTTTCTTTTTCCGTCCGAAAAATCTCTGAGGTTATTACGCTCCATCAGGTCAAGGGACCAGGATGTTGAGCATGGGGAAGCTCCACAATCCACCTCTAGGGGGCCAAGGGCCTTCAAAGTGGACGAGTCTCTGAAAAAACTAATGGCCATAGAATGGAAACACCCGGAAAAAGGTCCGGTCCTGACAAAAAGATTTAACTTAATGTTTCCCCTGCAGGAAGAAGATTCGCAGCGTTGGTTTCCGCCTCCTAAAGTGGATATGGCAATATCTAAGCTCTCTAGGAGAACCTTAGTTCCCTCTGACGATGGAAGTAATTTAAAAGACCCCCTAGACAGACGAGCAGAATGCTCGCTCAGACGCAACTACAGCTGCCGCCTCTGCCTCTGTGGCTATAGCCGGCAGTGAAGTCTCAAATTTTGTCCGCGCCCGCACACTCAGAATCCAGTCTGATCTGGATTCTGGGGTTGCCAGAGACGATATTCTGGACCAGTTCAAGACCCTTTTGTTAGGGATCGATTTTTTGACTGACGCATCCCAGCAGCAGTTAAAATTAGCTGCTAAATCTATGGCACTTTCTTCGGCCAGCAGGCATCCTCTTTGGCTGAAGCCATGGGCAGCAGACAACACGTCAAAATTCAACCTCTGCTCCCTTCCCTATGAGCTGGGCAGGCTATTCGGTTCTGAGCTGGATCGCTTAATGGAGGACCTCGCTGATAAAAAGGGGAAGTCCCTTCCTCAACAATCCTTTCGGGGTCGAGGAAGAGGTAGAGCAGCAAGGTTCCAGAGGGGAGACAGGACCCAGAGGCGTCCTGAAGGCAAAAAAAGAGGTAGAGGTCGCGGTCGTGGAAACCGCAGGGCTGAACCATGACTCTCAGCAGCCCGACGGTTTCCGGTCCCCACCCGCTGTTCCAGCCCCAAACCCTCAGTTCAATCCTCCAGTTGGAGGTCGTTTAAGTTTATTTCAAGTTTTTTGGAATCAAAAAATTCCAGACCCATGGGTGTTAGAGGTCATAACATCAGGGTACAAGATCGATTTCATTTCCCTACCTCAGGAGAGGTTCATCCTGACGAGGGTTTTGACTCCCACCAGGCAGTTAGTCCTGGAGGATTCGGTACGGCAGTACGTACAAAAGGGGGCACTGGAGGAACTTCCTCCGCGCGAGCAAGGTCGGGGAGTTTATTCTCCCATATTTCTGGTCCCAAAGCCATCAGGGGATTGGCGTATGATCATCGACCTACGCTGTCTAAGCCGTTTTATCCCAAAGAAGCGTTTCTGGATGGAAACCATTCGTTCAGTTCTAAACATCCTGAACCCAGGAGATATTATGGTGACGATAGATCTGAAGGATGCTTACCTTCATGTTCCCATCTATCCAGCGCACAAAAAATATCTCAGAGTTGCTGTGACCATAGGTGGTGTAGTGAAGGACTACCAATTTGCTGTGTTGCCCTTCGGCATCTCCTCTGCCCCGCACACCTTTACAAAGGTGGCGGCTCCTGTTGTCGCGCATTTAAGGCTTCTAGGGTTAGAGGTCGTCCCCTATTTAGATGACTGGCTGCTAAAAAGCCGCGTCCGCAGTCGTCCTGCAGACTCACCTTCAGCAAGCTCTCCACACTCTGCAGACTCTAGGTTGGCTTATAAACTGGGACAAGTCACAGTTGATCCCATCCACCACGAGAACATTCCTAGGGTTTGTGATCGACTCACAGCGGATGACCCTGTTCCTGTCGCCACAGAGGAAAGACAGAGTAATGAAAGCGGCAGAGTTTCTACTTCCACACAGACGAGTGTCTATCAGGGTTCTCATGAGGATGTTAGGCCACATGTCAGCATCTGCGGAGGCAGTTCCGTGGGCCTTATGGCATCTACGCCCACATCAGAAAGAAGTGTTAACGGTTTGGAGTCGCAAGCCAAAGGACTTGGACCAGATGCACTCCCTGTCTGTAAAAGCCCGTTCTTCACTCAGGTGGTGGAGGAACCTAACAGATGGGAGGTCCTTTATCCAACCTCGTTGGATTACGTTGACCACAGACGCCTCTGTGGCGAAACCAACCTCGCCACTGGGTTTTGGAGAGGACTGGCTGCTGGCCTCTTGCCCCTGGATTATGGGCCATATACTAACTTTTAAACCCCTTAACCTATTCAAGTGAATTTTGGATAGGTTTGTCCCCAAGTTATACTGTTTAAATTGATGTTAGTTATATGTATGGCCAATGTAAACTCACAAAGTTGTAACAATTTATAATAATGTAACTTGTCAGCTTGGGAGGAAAATGCTGGGTGTGTTTCTATTGTGCCATTGTCCCATTGTGTGTTTAAAGGGTGATGTCTGTCCTATTGTCCTCACATGTGTATTGGCGATCTCCCTTTGTCCTCAGAGATAATTGGATTGCTCCTCAGGTGGTCTCCGGGACAGAGAGGAGGAGACCATGATGCATTGTGGGGATATGTTGTCCTATGTCACAGTCTTCATTCTGGTCCTCTGGGGGCATGAACGATTGGTTGCTGTAGTTACATTGTATGTGTTGTAAATTACTGATTGGTTGTTTTTCAAACCCCTGTGGGCAGTACTATGTTTGTGGTTTATGAATAAAAGAGGCTGTACGTGAAGTACAGTCAGACCACTGCTTGACCCTCAACACGGAGCCTTGTCTCGTTATTGGGGAGATCCGCTGTATGCTGTTAGAGACTGATTGCCAGAAGTGTAAGCTGATCCCTGTTCGTCTGCTAGCAGCTATTCGTGAGGTTCCAGTTTGGAGTGCTACTTTGTATCCAGTTCGGGACATTGGTGTTCTGCAGTAGCTGTGCCTGTCTCTCAGAAAGGGGCACATCGCCTAAACGGATTTTAACCCCTTGTCTGCTGAAACGATCCGTTACACCTCCCTTCTAGGTTGGGGAGCCCATCTGGAGGACAATCCAGTACAAGGTACCTGGAGTCCTCAGGAGAGACTTCTCTCTTCCAATTTGAGGGAGTTGAGAGCGGTCAGACTAGCCCTCAATCATTTTGCTCCTCTCATCCGCAGTCAAGCGGTGAGAGTCCGGACCGACAACACAACAGTAGTGGCTTACCTAAACAGACAGGGAGGAAAGAGATCCCAGACTCTCCTGAGGGAGGTGGGACTAATTCTCGCTTGGGCAGAGACCAACCTATCCCACTTAGTGGCGGTTCATATCAGAGGAGACCTCAATGTAGTGGCAGATCGCCTAAGTCGGTGCCTTCCCATTCCAGGGGAATGGTCATTGAACGAGAACATCTTTTCCAGGATTATCCAGCGTTGGGGTACTCCAGAGATCGATCTGATGGCAACTCGATTAAACGCCAAGGTGATCAGGTTCTGCTCCCTTTACAAGGAGGACAACCCTGTAGCAATAGACGCTCTGTCCATAACTTGGAGGTTCAGGCTGGCTTATGTGTTCCCTCCAATTTCCATGATACCAAGGGTATTGATGAAGATCAAGCAAGACCAGACCTCAGTGATAGCCATCATACCATTCTGGCCAAAGAGGTCTTGGTTCACCCAGCTCATGCAGATGAGTGAGGGCAATATTGGAGACTTCCCCTAATACAGGACGTAGTGTACCAGGACACAGGTCCCTGTCTAGATCTGAGAAGGCTCAGTCTGACAGCCTGGAGATTGACAGGTCCCTTCTAGATGCTAGAGGGCTTTCTGCGGAGGTCTTGAAAACTATTTCACACTCCCGTGCGAAGTCTACAAACAAGTTTATTTACTGCCCCCCGACATGTTTCGCCAGTATTCTGGCTTCTTCAGGGGTAAATGGGCAGCAATGAGTGACCTCTGAAACTGGAGGTTTAAATAAGGAGTGTACCGATTGACAGGTACTACCATCCTATCAGTCAAGGGCATGACACTCCGCCAGCCAATGGATATCACAAGATATACGCCCACCAGTTTATTGGAACACGCTCTTAGGGCAGCGCGATCGTGATGACGTACCTAGGAGGCGACGGTGAGAGGTGTTCCAATAAACTGGTGGGCGTATATCTTGTGATATCCATTGGCTGGCGGAGTGTCATGCCCTTGACTAATAGGATGGTAGTACCTGTCAATCGGTACACTCCTTATTTAAACCTCCAGTTTCAGAGGTCACTCATTGCTGCCCATTTACCCCTGAAGAAGCCAGAATACTGGCGAAACATGTCGGGGGGCAGTTTTAGTTTTTAAATAGCTGTCACCACTCTACTGCTAAGAGGCAAATAGCAGTCCGGCTGGATTGCTTTGATATCTCTGGTGTAACAATTAGTTGGTACACAGGAGTCATAGCCGTGTGTCAAGTCTGTGTGTAGTGTTAGTTGCCAAACAACACGTCTAGTTTTTCTAGTGGGTTGACGTTTCAAGTCTCCCACTACCCTCTATGTGTGTCTGACAACCTGATTAAGTTGGCGACAACACCGCAGACGCGGTACGGCAGGAATCTGCCTCCATAGTCATAGTGTGAGAGATTGTGCACATCTCTTTGCCCCCTCTAACTGACCAACAAATACATTCACCAGTTTTAATACCCCTGTAGCTTTTTTGTTTCTTTGTCTGTGATTAATCAAGTAGTGTATTACGCACACATTCAGTGTTAGGTTTTAATATTTATCGTAATAAAAGTGAAGTATTAATTTTCACCTGGGCCAAGATAGGTTCTATTGCCTGTTTAGGCATCTGTAAATAAACTTGTGAAATAACCTTACCCAGGTTAGGTCCTGAATTTATATATTTGAGTCTACAAACAAGGCGTACTCAAGAAATCACAAGATCTTTCTTCAGTGGTGTGCTGTTAAAGAGGTAGTACCCTCAGATCCTCCTCTTTTAGCTATTTTACAATTCCTGCAGGATGAGCTGGACAAGGGTCTAAGCCCGTCTACTCTCAGAGTCCATACCAGTGCTCTTTCTGCCTTTCTAGGTGGACCATTATCTCATGGCCCCCTACTCAGGAGGTTCTTCAAGGGAGCCGAAAGATTAAAACCTAGAATCCTGAGACCTATCCCTGGTTGGGATTTATCCGTTGTTCTAAAGGGGCTATCCTCTCCCCCCTTTGAACCCCTGGAAAATGTAGACCTTAGATTCCTATCTTTAAAGGTCACATTCCTACTGGCCATAACATCGGCCAAAAGGATTGAAGAGTTACAGGCCTTGGCGGCCGCTGAGCCTTGTACCCTCTTTCTCCATGACTGTGTCCTGTTGAGATTTTTACCGACCTTTGCTCCCAAAGTTCCATCATTCAGAAACCAAAATCAGACCATCTCCTTGCCGGTCCTATGTCCCACTCCGTCATCTCCTGAAGAGGAAGCCCTTCACTCCTTGGACATTTCCAGGAATCTCAGAATCTACCTGAACAGGACTACGGACTTTAGAAAATCAGAGCACCTTCTGCTCTCCTTCTCGGGTAAAAACAAAGGTCTAAAGGCCTCCAAACCCTCTCTGAGTAGATGTGTAAAAGAGGCAATCCGGGAAGCATTTCTAACCCAAGGGTTGGCTCCTCCATCCTTTGTCACCGCCCACTCCACGAGGGCAATATCGACCTCCTTCGCGGAAAGAAGTTTTGTCAAGCTAGAACAGATTTGTGCTGCGGCTTCTTGGAGCTCCCACAGCACTTTCATTAAACACTATCGCCTAGACTCTATTCTGTCTGCCGCCTTCTCATAATGAAAAAAAAAAGGGGTATATTTGAGTACCTAGTAGGTGGGACCCTCCCAATTTGTCCGTGTTACTTGCTAGGTCCCCACTTGTGGTAGGACGTAAGGGAAGCGTTAATTTTAACGTAAATTTGTTTTCCCTTAGTCCTAACAGCAGCACAGAAATTTCCCACCCTTGTTTTGGCTCCTACTTGATAATAAAGCACTGTGAATGGGGCAGTCTGCCCTTTATAGGGGTGGGTTTTACTAATTATTTAATTAGTGCTTGGTAGGGAATTTAATGTCAACGAAAATTCCACCTGTCCTACTAGTTTCACATGGGACCCACTTGTGCTGCTGTTAGGACTAAGGGAAAACAAATTTACGTTAAAATTAACGCTTCAGAGCTGTTGACAATCTATTTCTTTTGTTTGCTGGACCAAGACAAGGGCAGAAAGCATCTAAAGACTCGCTAGATGGATTAAAGCCATAATTATGGAATCTTATTCCTTAGAGGGTGTATCCGTTTCCGGAGCCCATTCGACAAGATCCACAGCACCACATGGGCAGAGAAAGCACAAGTCTCAGTAACGGATATTTGTAATGCAGCCTCCTGGTCCACGCCATCAACTTTGGTGAAGCATTATCGGCTGGACATCAATGCTAAGAGCTCAGCCTTTGGCACGGGTGTACTAAGTGCAGTTCTATGTCACCCTTTGCTATCTATTCAAATCCCTTCATGTGCTGCCGAGGACAAAAAAGGAAAATTGGTTACCTGGAATTTTGCTTTTCTTGAGTCCGAAGGCAGCACCTTTATACCCCCCCCCCCCCCCAATAAAAATTGTTTGTACTGCATCTATTGTCTGAATCTATTTTTAAAACACAGAGTATGGTTGTTGGGGCGTGTTTATATACTATCTAAGTCATTATACTAATTGTATGTTTACTCTAGGTGGGTGGGGAGAATGAGGCAAGATTAACCCTTCATGTGCTGCTGAGGACTCAAGGAAAGCAAAATTCCAGGTAACCAATTTTCCCTGTCTGTCATTTTTGATATTCTAAATACATAAATTTTAAAAAAAGCTAAAACCTGACATTGCCCTTTGTATTAACAGGAAGTTTCACTACAATAAAGAATATGCCGTGTAAATAAAATAAAAAAACATTAAAGTATGCGTCGGGGATGCCGGCTGTCGCCCTTATTATTTGTTTTAAGAACCTCTGGCCCTAATGATTAGACAGGACCGCTTTATAAAATGTTTTGGTGTGGACGGGAGTATCGGGAAAATATCATTATATGCAGATATTCTT
Organism: Bufo bufo; assembly: GCF_905171765.1. Taxonomy (NCBI): domain Eukaryota; kingdom Metazoa; phylum Chordata; class Amphibia; order Anura; family Bufonidae; genus Bufo; species Bufo bufo. The sequence goes on along the minus strand of NC_053389.1, from coordinate 842,721,655 downwards.
TTTGGTTTGAGCGATACCGGTAATACACTACTAGTGCTGGGCGAGCATGCTCGGCTGAACACTTTTTTACTTGAGAATCGCGATACTCGAGTCTCCTCCCCGCACGTTACGCAGTCAATAAACGTGCGTGGAGGTACTGGCACTCACTGTAATGCTGTAGGCTACTGGCATTACAGTGATTGGCTGGCCGGAGCGCGTCATCGGGTGATATATAGCACCCGATGACACATGGTTCGGCTCAGTTTTAGTCAGGGAAAGCTGCAGCAGAAGGGACAGATCGTGTAGGGACAGGAATTGGTTTGTTAGGCAGGGACCATTGTTATATCTGGCTGCCATATAAATTCTGTGCAATTGTTTAGCCGCTGCTGACAGTGACACAACCTCTGCTACATCTGTTGTGTTACATTTGCGCTGTGAAATTCAGTGCAATTGTTTGGCCGCTGGTGACAGCGACATTACCTGCGCTACATCTCCAGTATAACGTTAGCGCATCCTAAATATCAGTGACATTCAGTGTAATGTTTTCATTGCTGCTGACAGTGACAGCGACATCACCTGCGCTACATCTCCAGTATAACGTTAGCGCATCCTAAATATTAGTGACATTCAGTGTAATGTTTTCATCGCTGGTGACAGTGACATTACCTGCGCTACATCTCCTGTATAACGTTAGTGCATCCTAAATATCAGTGACATTCAGTGTAATGTTTTCATCGCTGGTGACAGTGACATTACCTGCACTACATCTCCAGTATAACGTTAGCGCATCCTAAATATCAGTGACATTCAGTGTAATGTTTTCATCGCTGGTGACAGTGACATTACCTGCCCTACATCTCCAGTATAACGTTAGTGCATCCTAAATATCAGTGACATTCAGTGTAATGTTTTCATTGCTGCTGACAGTGACAGCGACATCACCTGCGCTACATCTCCAGTATAACGTTAGTGCATCCTAAATATCAGTGACATTCAGTGTAATGTTTTCATTGCTGCTGACAGTGACAGCGACATCACCTGCACTACATCTCCTGTATAACGTTAGCGCATCCTAAATATCAGTGACATTCAGTGTAATGTTTTCATCGCTGGTGACAGTGACATTACCTGCGCTACATCTCCAGTATAACGTTAGCGCATCCTTAATATCAGTGACATTCAGTGTAATGTTTTCATCGCTGGTGACAGTGACATTACCTGCGCTACATCTCCAGTATAACGTTAGTGCATCCTAAATATTAGTGACATTCAGTGTAATGTTTTCATCGCTGGTGACAGTGACATTACCTACACTACATCTCCAGTATAACGTTAGTGCATCCTAAATATTAGTGACATTCAGTGTAATGTTTTCATCGCTGGTGACAGCGACATTACCTGCGCTACATCTCCAGTATAACGTTAGTGCATCCTAAATATCAGTGACATTCAGTGTAATGTTTTCATCGCTGGTGACAGCGACATTACCTGCGCTACATCTCCTGTATAACGTTAGCGCATCCTAAATATCAGTGACATTCAGTCAAATTTTTCCCCTGCTGCTGACAGTGACATATACAGGAGATGTAGCGCAAGTAAACGTTAGCCCATCCTAAATATCAGTGACATTCAGTGTAATTTTTTCATTGCTGCTGACAGTGACAGCGACATCACCTGCGCTACATCTCCAGTATAACGTTAGTGCATCCTAAATATCAGTGACATTCAGTGTAATGTTTTCATTGCTGCTGACAGTGACAGCGACATCACCTGCACTACATCTCCTGTATAACGTTAGCGCATCCTAAATATCAGTGACATTCAGTGTAATGTTTTCATCGCTGGTGACAGTGACATTACCTGCGCTACATCTCCAGTATAACGTTAGCGCATCCTAAATATCAGTGACATTCAGTGTAATGTTTTCATCGCTGGTGACAGTGACATTACCTACACTACATCTCCAGTATAACGTTAGTGCATCCTAAATATTAGTGACATTCAGTGTAATGTTTTCATCGCTGGTGACAGCGACATTACCTGCGCTACATCTCCAGTATAACGTTAGTGCATCCTAAATATCAGTGACATTCAGTGTAATGTTTTCATCGCTGGTGACAGCGACATTACCTGCACTACATCTCCTGTATAACGTTAGCGCATCCTAAATATCAGTGACATTCAGTCAAATTTTTCCCCTGCTGCTGACAGTGACATATACAGGAGATGTAGCGCAAGTAAACGTTAGCCCATCCTAAATATCAGTGACATTCAGTGTAATTTTTTCGCTGCTGGTGACAGTGACATTACCTGCGCTACATCTCCAGTATAACGTTAGCCCATCCTAAATATCAGTGACATTCAGTGTAATTTTTTCGCTGCTGGTGACAGTGACATTACCTGCGCTACATCTCCTGTATAACGTTAGTGCATCCGAAATATCAGTGACATTCAGTGTAATTTTTTTGCTGCTGGTGACAGCGACATTACCTGCGCTACATCTCCTGTATAACGTTAGTGCATCCTAAATATCAGTGACATTCAGTGTAATTTATTTGCGCATACACTTACAAAACCTGCGCTACTGTACGTGCAAGCATATATTCCATTTAATATGTAGAAGGCGAGCAGTAAGGGACGGGGAAGTGGCCATGCTGCTGATCGGGTCATGGCTTCTGCGTGCACCGAGCGCAGTGAAACTGTGCCTGCGGCCAGAGCAGAGGAAACACTCATCCACGATACCTAACTTTATGTCCCAGTTTGCAGGGCGGCGCAGGACACCGCTCTTGAAGTCAGACCAGTGCGACCAGGTGGTCGGTTGGATTGCAGCAGATAATGCTTCCAGTCAGTTAAACACCGCCCTGTCTTCCACAAAGTCCAGTCTCAGTAGCCAAGAGTCTGGTCAACAGAATCCTCACCCTGATCCTCCTTCCTCCCACCATGGAGAGTCCTGCCAAACAAGCGATCCCACACTCGGATATTCCGAGGAGCTCTTTTCATCGACATTCCTTGATTTGGGCCTCTCGCCAATCCTACTTGAAGAGAGACATGAGGAGATCTTGTGCACTTATTCACAAACTCTTGAGCATCCACAGTCAGAAGAAGATGACGGTGGGGAACGCCAATTAGTGTTTCACTGGGTGGATGATGATGATGATGAGACACAGTTGCCAATAAGTCAACAGCAATTAGTGTCTCAAGAGGTTGATGATGAGGATGAGACACAGTTGTCAATAAGTGAGGTTGTTGTTAGGTCAACAAGTCAGGAGGATGACCAGAGTGAGGAAGTGGAAGAGGTGGTGGACGATGTAATCACTGACCCAACCTGGGAAGGTGGAAAGCCGAGCAATGACAGCAGTACAGAGGGGGAGGGATCTACAGCACCGCAACAGGCTGGAAGAGGCAGTGGGGTCGCAAAAGGGAGAAGGCGGGCCACACCAAACAGGCCCGTAACTGTTCCCCGGAGCACCCCCTTGCGGCAACCTTCCTTGCCAAGGGGTAGGTGTTCCGCAGTCTGGTGCTTTTTTTGAGGAAAGTGCGGACGATAAAAGAATTGTCATTTTCAACCTGTGCCACACCAAAATGAGCCGGGGCGTGAACACTAGCAGCCTCAGCACCACCACCATGGTCCGCCACATGGCATCAAAGCACCATAATAGGTGGGTCGAACGCCTGGGTCCACAATCAGTGTCTGCGGGTCACACCACTGCCTCCTCTTCCCCTGTGTTATGTGCTGGCCAATCCCCTGTCCAAGACACAGACCCGGATGCCTCCCGCCTGCACCTGGACCTTCGCAAGCACCATCAGCGACCACATCCACTTCTGTGTCCCAGCGCAGCGTACAGATGTCCATACCCCAGGCGTTTGAACGAAAGCACAAATACCCAGCCACCCAACCACAGACCATAGCACTAAATGCGCACCTTTCCAAATTGCTGGCCCTGGAAATGTTGCCATTTAGGCTTGTGGACACTGAGGCCTTCCGCAGCCTGATGTCGGCGGCCGTCCCTCATTACTCAGTCCCCAGCCGCCACTATTTTTCCCGGTGTGCCGTCCCCGCCTTACACCAGCATGTGTCCCATAACATCACCCGTGCACTGACCAAAGCAGTTATTGGGAAGGTCCACTTAACGACTGACACATGGACAAGTGATTTTGGCCAGGGACTCTACGTTTCCCTGACGGCACACTGGGTGAACGTTGTGGAGGCCGGGAGCGAGTTATACCCTGGGATGGCACAGGTGCTACCGACGCCAAGGATTTCTGCCACCACCTTCTCCTCTTCCACTTCCACCTCTGCTTCCAGCTACCGACTGATGGCTGACTGGTGCTGCAATATGAGAATTCAGTGTAGCACTGCAGTGGGGAAGTGGCAACAGGCCGGGCTGAAACTGATCTGCTTAGGGGACAAACAGCACACCGCCGCAGAGCTGTGGCAGAGTATAAGAGACCAGACTGAGCTGTGGCTCTCACCACTCAACCTACAACCAGGCATGGTTGTGTCTGATATTGGCCGTAACTTAGTGGCGGATTTGGAGCTCGGCAAGCTCACACACATTCCATGCCTAGCCCACGTGTTCAACTTAGTGGTTCAGCAGTTTCTCAAAACCTACCCCAATTTGCCTGAGCTACTGGTGAAGGTGCGCCGCGTGTGTGCACATTTCCGAAAGTCATCTACAGCTGCCGCCGGTCTGTTAACGCTGCAGCAACCATTACAATTGCCAGCTCACCGGCTGTTGTACGACGTGAGCACGCGCTGGAACTCCATGTTCTACATGTTGGCCAGGCTTTGTGAGCAGCAGAGGGCAGTAGTGGAATACCAGCTACAACATGGTCGTTCTGCCTCTCCAGTCAGCTTCCGCTCTTCACAAGCGAGGAGTGGGCATGGATGTCTGACCTCTGTGAGGTTTTACACAACTTTGAGGAATCAACACAGATGGTGAGTGTGGCGAAACCAACCTCGCCAATGGGTTTTGGAGAGGCCTGGCTGCTGGCCTCTTGCCCCAGGATTATGGGCCATATACTAACTTTTAAACCCCTGAACCGATTCAAGTGAATTTTGGATAGGTTTGTCCCCAAGTTATACTGTTTAAATTGATGTAAGTTATAAGTATGGCCAATGTAAACTCACAAAGTTGTAACAATTTATAATAAGTGTAACTTGTCAGCTTGGGAGGAATATGCGGGTGTGTTTCCATTGTGCCATTGTCCCATTGTGTGTTTAAATGGTGATGTCTGTCCTGTTGTCCTCACATGTGTATTGGCGATCTCCCTTTGTCCTCAGAGATAATTGGATTGCTCCTCAGATTGTCTCCGGGACAGAGAGGAGGAGACCATGATGCATTGTGGGGATATGTTGTATTTGTCCTATGTCACAGTCTTCATTCTGGTCCTCTGGGGGCGTGAATGATTGGTTGCTGTAGTTACATTGTATGTGTTGTAAATTACTGATTGGTTGTATTTCAAACCCCTGTGGGCAGTACTATGTTTGTGGTTTATGAATAAAAGAGGCTGTACGTGAGGTACAGTCAGACCACTGCTTGACCCTCAACACGGAGCCTTGTCTCATTATTGGGGGGATTCCCTGTATGCTGTTAGAGGACCGATTGCCAGAAGTGTAAGCTGATCCCTGTTCGTCTGCTAGCAGCTATTCGTGAGGTTCCAGTTTGGAGTGCCATTTTGTATCGAGTTCGGGGGTTTGGTGTATCCTGCAGTAGCTGTGCCTGTCTCTCAGAAAGGGGCTTATCGCCTAAACGGATTTTAACCCCTTGTCTGCTGAAACGGTCCGTTACATTGGTGGCAAGCAGCGGGATCGTTCCCACAGCCCAGAAGGACAGCTACAAAGAAACATCATTCCCTGAAATTACAATTTGAGGGCAACGCATGTCCCAGTACAGCGACCCTGACAGCACCAGAATGGAAACAGCAGTGGAGTACGATGAGGGTGTCATGGATGACCGAGATGCAGTCCGCAAAGGCATCTGGTACCAGGTACTGGGTATTGTGGAGTATATGCAGGACGAGAGACTCCCCACGGAAGACCAGCGGTTGCAGAAGCGAGTAGCCCTGCGGATGCCCTTCCTGGGAGAGCAGCCCCGGGAGGAATGGGTAAAGGAATTGGAACTCCTAGCATGGCGGGAGCTGTGGCTGGAAGATGCCTACCAGGTGCTCTGGTGGTATGGGGCACAGTACCTACCCAGGACAGCTGAGCATGACAAGCCGGAGGGAGAGGAGTTTGATGGTCCTGGCTTGTTATGGGAGACTTTTTCAGAGCTGGAGTTTGGGAGCCCTACACAAGCCTGGTTCCATGATCTCTTGGAATGGAGGGAGAGCAGGTATGACTGGGACGACACTCATGAGATTGAGCAGGACCTGGTCCACCTGGTGACCCGGGAGATGGAGCTGGAACAGGGCTACCAGCAGCTGTTCCACGCCAGTGAGAAGGCTCAGCAGGACAGTAAGGTGACAAACCCAGTCTCCATTCCCCAGCGGCAGTGTGAAGTGCAGGGAGAGGAGAGCAGCGTCCTCCCTCCCCAGCGGCAGGCTGAGTTACAGGGGGCAGAGGTAGTTGTTCCTGCCCCCCAGCAGCAGAGTGATATGCCGGGAAGGCAGTGTGAAATGCAGGGAGAGGAGAGCAGCGTCCTCCCTCCTCAGCGGCAGGCTGAGTTACAGGGGGCAGAGGTAGTTGTTCCTGCCCGCCAGCAGCAGCATGATTTTTTGGGAAATGGGAGCCCAGTCTCCATTCCCCAGCGGCCGTATGAATTATTGGGGATTGGGAGCCCAGTCTCCTTTCCCCAGCGGAAGGCGGAGTTACAGGGGGCAGGGACAGTCGGTCCTGTCCCCCAGCGGCAGAGTGTCCAGCAGGGAATAGAGAGCCCAGTCTCCTTTCCCCAGCAACAGGACACTGTATTGGGAGCGGAGACGGTCGGTCGCCCTCCCCAGCGGCTGGAAGTATGTATGGGAGAGGAGCTTGTTACCCCCTCTCCCCAGCTTAACGTACCAGGGGGAGACAGTAAGCCCCACAACAGTGCAGATGGGACCGTGGTCTCTGCACTTACAGCACAGGGGGTAGAGACAGTCGGTCTCCCCCTCCAACAACCAGGCTCCAACCAGGCTTCTTCCGTGGTAGCGCTGGCACCAGGGCAGAGTACCGCTGCTACCTGCCCACAAAGCAACCTCCACTCCAAGCCAGGGAGCAACACAGAGACCGAGAGTACCAGCTTCCAACATAACCTTGGTGGACTCACTGGACAGAGACAGGCTACTAAAGTCAACAGGTCCAGTATTTGGTTGTGGGTGGGCTGCCAGACTAACTCAGGTACCGACCGGCATGAGGTCAGGTATCTGGTTAGTCTTCCCTGGGGGGGGGGAGATGTGTGGCGAAACCGACCTCGCCACTGGGTTTTGGAGAGGACTGGCTGCTGGCCTCTTGCCCCAGGATTATGGGCCATATACTAACTTTTAAACCCCTGAACCGATTCAAGTGAATTTTGGATAGGTTTGTCCCCAAGTTATACTGTTTAAATTGATGTTAGTTATTATATGTATGGCCAATGTAAACTCACAAAGTTGTAACAATTTATAATAAGTGTAACTTGTCAGCTTGGGAGGAAATTGCTGGGTGTGTTTCTATTGTGCCATTGTCCCATTGTGTGTTTAAATGGTGATGTCTGTTCTGTTGTCCTCACATGTGTATTGGCGATCTCCCTTTGTCCTCAGAGATAATTGGATTGCTCCTCAGGTGGTCTCCGGGACAGAGAGGAGGAGACCATGATGCATTGTGGGGATATGTTGTCCTATGTCACAGTCTTCATTCTGGTCCTCTGGGGGCGTGAACGATTGTTTGCTGTAGTTACATTGTATGTGTTGTAAATTACTGATTGGTTGTATTTCAAACCAGTTACAGGGGGCAGTTACAGGGGGCAGTACTATGTTTGTGGTTTATGAATAAAAGAGGCTGTACGTGAAGTACAGTCAGACCACTGCTTGACCCTCAACACGGAGCCTTGTCTCGTTATTGGGGGGATTCACTGTATGCTGTTAGAAGACCGATTGCCAGAAGTGTAAGCTGATTCCTGTTCGCCTGCTAGCAGCTATTCGTGAGGTTCCAGTTTGGAGTGCTATTTTGTATCGAGTTCGGGGGTTTGGTGTATCCTGCAGTAGCTGTGCCTGTCTCTCAGAAAGGGGCTTATCGCCTAAACGGATTTTAACCCCTTGTCTGCTGAAACGGTCCGTTACAGTGAGCGGCGCTAACGCTATTATCAGCGTCACCATCCCACTTCTGTGTTTACTGAAACGATCGCTGCTCACAATGAAGGACAACTCTTTGCATGTGGAAGAGGTGGAAATGAGGGAATAAAGTACACAGGGTGATAGCCAGACCCCCCTCAGTTAGTCTTCTCAGCGTGAATTGGATGATGATGAGGAGGAGCAGGAGACGGTTGCCTCTGCTACAGAGGGTAGTACCCATGGAAGTTTATTCCATCTGTTCAGCGTGGGTGGGCAGAAGAGAAGGAAGAGGATGAGGAGATTGGGAGTGATGCTCCTGATGATGACAGCGAAGTCTCGCCTGTTGGGACTCTGGCACACATGGCTGACTTTGTTATGCTGCCTTTCCCGCGACCCGCACGTTATACGCATTTTGGCCAACACAGATTACTGGTTGTTCACCCTTTTTGACCCCCACTACAAAGATAACTTCTCATCTCTCATTCCTGTGGTGGAGAGGACGAGCAAAATGGTGCAATAACAGAAGGTCCTTGCGGAAAAATTGATCCAAAAATTTCCACTTGACAACGCTCTTGGCAGAGTGCGTAATTCCTTGGGCAACCGAGGAGGGGAGACGAGGGTAACACACAGCAGTTCCAACAAAGGCAGGGCAACACTCTCCAAGGCCTGGGACAGTTTCATGACACCCTGCAGCACCCTCACCCTGATGTGCGGCCTAGTGGTACAAGGAGGGAAACATTTTGGAAGATGGTGAAGGAGTACATAGCAGACCGTGTCAGTGTCCTTAGTGATCCCTCAGTGACTTACATCTACTGGGTGTCCAAGCTGGACACGTGGCACCAACTGGCGCTCTACACCTTGGAGGTGCTGGCCTGCCCTGCCGCCAGTGTTTTGTCTGAGCGGGTATTTAGTGCTGCTGGTGGCATCATAACATATAAGCGTATCCGCTTGTCCACTGAAAATGCTGACAGGTTGACTCTTATAAAAATGAACAAGGCCTGGATTGCCCCCGACTTCTCTGCTCCACCAGAGGAAAGCGGCCGAACATGAAGGCACTTTACATGTGCTGTTTATAATGTACTGAATACACTGTATTCCCTGCAGCCCTTCCACCACAAACAGGGGGATATGGTTCAATCTTCCTTTTCTCGTCCTCCTTCTCCATCATATCAACATGCTTATTAGGCTGCCCTCGCTCCTAATGTTTTATAGGGTCACCAGCAGGCCCTCGCCCCTAATGTTTTATAGGGTCACCAGCAGGCCCTCGCCCCTAATGTTTGAGGGTCACCAGCAGGCCATCAATCATAATTTTCCAAGGCTGTGTATGATGCCCTCCATTATGTGTAATAAAGGGTGTATTGGAGCGCCGGTTCCTTGTAATGTTTGGCAGCCCTTTCCCTTAGTGCATAGTCTTTATGAGTGTAGGAGTCCCTCTACCTGAACTATTGTACCACAATGTGAATGAGGCCCTCCTTTATGTGATATACCGGTTGTATCGGAGTGCCTCTTCCTTGTAATTTTTGGCAGCACTTGCACTTTATATACAAGTAAATATACAGGAAAGAATGTTTCCTAACAATTTTTCCACTAAAATAGATTTTCTCTTCTGTTTTATGCGTATTACTGTCAGTCTGTAAAAGTGGCGCACTACTCGGACAACATCGTTCCCAGCAGTGACCTGGGAGTCCAGACATCGTCCCCATGCTGTTCCTGAACCATTTCAGTGGCGTTTCCATCAATTTCTGACCTTTTCCTATAAACCAGGCATGTTCGCGTAGCTCCCGGTCTCTTCTTTACTTCCCAAAAGATGAACTATCGGCTAGGACCTGTGGTGACGTCAGATCACATGCTCCAATCACATGGTACATCACCGTGGATTTTAGGAAAATTAAATCCCATTCTCAGAATAAATTGGAGGTCTGGTCTATAACCAGGTCCCTATAGTAGAGGTTTACTTTTTTTCTCTCCAGTCTTGTTCCACCAACCACGGGAAGACACTTGGGCTTGTTAATTACGGAGCATATTTTCTTACATGATTATCAGCAACTGCTATGTATCTCAATTGCTTTGTTTTACACTTTTTGAATTATATATGAAATAAAATGTATTATTGGCCTGTAGGCCTTTGCCTTTTTCATGTGTCGGCACCTGAACCAGTACATTTTTCTGTAACTGGAGGAAAATCTGAGCTTCCAGAAGTTGCCGTTTCTCCAGAATCAAGCTGGCGTTCATCATGAATCTTTCTGGTGGAAGGGCATTGAATTCTATTTTGTATTCAGACCGAATTAGACACAAAATCCAGGGGGAAGAGATTATTTTTCCCAGGCAGTAACGTAATTTTTTTAGTCTTCGTCCCACCTGACATCATGGGTTAGGTTGTCTGGTGGGCTTGTCCTGGTTAAATAGGAACCCTCTTCCTTTCCTCTTTGAATGTTGCCAACCTGAAGTACTTGCTTTTTTCTTCTGGTCAGGTCTATTAAGTCTCTGCAGGTCTATTAAGTCACGCTTCGTCCAGAATGTTGTCCAGAACAGGTCCAAAAAGTCTATCACCTTCACAGGGAATGCAACAACCTATTTTGGATGTTGTGTCTCCAGACCAGGACCTTACCCAGATCGTTCTTCGGGCTGCATTAGACAGCGCAGCAGATCTTGCTGAGAGTCTTACCACATCCAAAGTGTCCACCATGAAGTGGTGGCCGGTCATTTGCGGTGCACTCCAATTGTCTTCTATGGGGAGAGCGCTTGGTGGTGGCCGGACCGGAGTCCTCCAGCCACCACTTCGGCCTGCTCCGTTCTCGATATAGGTGCTGGTCCCATAGGACATATCCTAGCGATATGTCCCCATCGACTCTAGATGAGACAACCCCTTTAACTGCCTGGTTAATTACCCAATTGTAGTTCTGGCCTAATAGGGAAAACAGGTTTGTTAACCCTTTCATCATGTGCTGCTGCTGGACTCATGGAAAGTTTTTGGTTTAAATTTAGAATTTTCTCTGACTATATCCTCTTACGAGTGTTTGTACCTTTTCATTTTATGGGATTTCCCACTCAGCGCTAATATAGGTTTCCTGAAAACATTGGGCTAATGCAGGAATAGTCAACCTCCGGCACTCCAAGCTGTTGTGAAACTACAACCCCCAGCATGCATACTTGCTCTTCTTAGAACTCCCATAGAAATGAATGGGGCATGCTGGGAATTGCAGTTTCCGAAGGTTGCCAACCCCTGGGCTAATGCAATGAGAAAGAACCTGTGCACCGAGCCTAGTGCAAACTATTGCCATGCTATGTGGGTAAGAATAGACGATGCACAGTGACACTGACCACAGGAAATATAACAAATGTTTTTTATTTAGAAGTACAGAACATCACTTTATGTCAGACATCTATTAACAATTTCAAAAAAACTCTGCAAAAGTCTGACTGCCAAAAATCTGCGCAGAATCAGAGCTAAAGCAAATTAAAATTACAAAATCGGATACGTTTCATGTCAATCATCTATAAATTATGTGCAGGCGATGAGACAGAAGCGGTGGAGGTCTCAAACTTATCCTTAGTTACACTGAAGCAAACCTACTGAAGTACAAGGACGCCTCGGACCACAATCCATGCCCCGAGCCGCACCCAACATAAGCCAGTGAAGTATAGCGCAACGCACTTACAACTAACGATTTTCTGCTGGTGAGACTACGCACGCTGAGCGCTCAGCGATGGAGGTCACAAGACTGCTCAGTTCTCTTCATCGCTGTCATCTGGACTGATAGCCGGACTCGTCAGACTGTAAGTCGGAGATGTGGGGCTATATCCCGGTGATGTTGGAGAATACGTGGAACCTTTGGGGCTTGTTGGCGAGTAGGTTGGAGAAGTTGGAGAATACTTGGGAGAGGTTGGTGAATATGTAGGCGATGTAGGAGAGTACTTGGGGGAAGTAGGAGTATACACTGGAGAAGTAGGCGAATAGGTAGGGGATGTAGGGGAGTATTTAGGGGTTGTTGGAGAATAAGTAGGGGAAGTTGGCGTGTACTTAGGCGAAGTAGGCGAGTACTTGGGGGAGGTAGGAGAGTACTTGGGCGACGTAGGCGTGTACTCTGGAGAGCTTGGACTGTATGACGGGCTGGTTGGTGTATATTTGGGGCTTGTTGGAGAGTAGCTAGGAGAACTGGGGCTGTAGCTGGGAGAGCTGGGAGTATAGCTTGGAGACTGCGGTGTGTAACGCGGACTTGAAGGAGAGTAACTGGGGGATGTGGGTGAATAACTCGGGCTTGTAGGGCTATAATTTGGAGAAGTAGGACTATAGCTGGGAGAAGTGGGACTGTAACTGGGTGAGGTTGGGGTATAGTTAGGAGAGGTCGGGGAATAGTTGGGAGAAGTAGGTGAATAGGAGGGAGATGTCGGGCTGTAGGATGGGGATGTAGGTGAATAAGATGGTGACGTTGGGCTGTATGAGGGTGAAGTAGGGGAATAGCTGGGAGATGTGGGTGAGTAACTGGGACTTGTGGGAGAATAACTGGGAGAAGTGGGAGAGTAACTTGGAGAGGTTGGACTGTAGCTGGGACTTGTAGGAGAGTAGCTTGGGGATGTGGGAGAGTAGCTTGGGGATGTGGGAGAGTAGCTTGGAGACGTGGGAGAGTAACTGGGACTGGTTGGGCTATAACTGGGAGAGGTTGGTGAGTAACTTGGACTTGTTGGGGAGTAGCTTGGGGAGGTGGGAGAGTAGCTTGGGGAGGTGGGACTATAATTAGGACTTGTGGGAGAATATGAAGGGGATGTTGGACTGTAAGAAGGTGAAGTCGGAGAGTAGCTTGGACTTTGTGGCGTATAGCCTCCAGGACTCCTTGGTTCATAAGCTGGAGAGGTGGGGGAATAACTTGGAGACATGGCACCACCTGTTGGGGGTTAAAAAATATAAAGATAAAAATTTGATTCATCACTTCGACAAGTTACAAAATGAGGTTAATTGTAATCCTTCATTTGCCCATAATGCTGACTGTGGTAGCAGAAAGCTTTGGTGGTCCAGCCATATGTAAATGGGACAATAGGTTAAAGATTACGAAGAATCAGAAAGGCTGTGGGGGTTAAAGTGACATTAACGGGGCACAGAACGCTTGCATGCGGACCTCATCTTTTCAGACACCATCTGCCCTGTTCACGTGGCCTCGTACCCTTCTAAAGCCCGTCGTACACAGAGCTGTCAGTGGCTTTAGGCCAGGGGTGCACAACCTTTTCGGGTTGGGGGCCACATTGTCAGACTAAACTAATTCCAAAAGCTAAAAATAAAAAACCTAAGGGGTAATACAACTGAAATACTGTATTTATGGCGTATTGAACATGCAGTATATATCAAATGTCTGGTTACACTTCTAATACTCCCACCTAATGGAAGATACATGTGAGCAGCCACAAGACATGTCTGTTACCAGATGCTTGGGGGCCACAGAATGGTTTCAGGTTGTGCACCCCTGCTTTAGGCAATATCATACACCTTGTATATGAACCATGTTCCTCAGTGCTCTTCCAGGTTACAGACATTCAAAATGCTTCCCATGGTGACGATGCCTGGGTTGGGGCCCTTACCTGGAGAAGGAATGTATGGACTTGAGGGACCAGGAGAGCCAGGAGAACCTGGTGTAGGAGACCAAGCAGGAGAATAGCCTGGACTGAACCCACTAGCATCAGAGGATGCACTGGGAGAAAAGCCAGCAGCTCCAGGGGTCATGCCGCTTCCTGTAAAATAAAGGGGTCATAAGCGTCTAGGGTTAATTTTGCCATGTTAGATTCATACAAGAACAGACGTTTCCTAATCCCATACAGATGGCGTAAACCGACCAGCTGCCCGCAGCAGATTTCCCATACAGATGGTGTAAACCGACCAGCTGCCCGCAGCAGGTTTCCCATACAGATGGCGTAAACCGACCAGCTGCCCGCAGCAGGTTTCCCATACAGATGGCGTAAACCGACCAGCTGCCCGCAGCAGGTTTCCCATACAGATGGCGTAAACCGACCAGCTGCGCGCAGCAGATTTCCCATACAGATGGTGTAAACCGACCAGCTGCCCGCAGCAGGTTTCCCATACAGATGGCGTAAACCGACCAGCTGCCCGCAGCAGGTTTCCCATACAGATGGCGTAAACCGACCAGCTGCCCGCAGCAGGTTTCCCATACAGATGGCGTAAACCGACCAGCTGCCCGCAGCAGGTTTCCCATACAGATGGCGTAAACCGACCAGCTGCCCGCAGCAGATTTCCCACACAGATGGCGTAATCCGACCAGCTGCCCGCAGCAGGTTTCCCATACAGATGGCGTAAACCGATCAGCTGCCTGCAGCAGATTTCCCATACAGATGGCGTAAACCGACCAGCTGCCCGCAGCAGATTTCCCATACAGATGGCGTAAACCGACCAGCTGCCCGAAGCAGATTTCCCATACAGATGGCGTAAACCAACCATCTGCCTGCAATGGATTATCTATCTATGTAACACAGTTGTTTTGTATTTCATGCTCCATGATTGTACTAGTGAAATGAAAAACTGCCAAAAATGTAAAAAGTTTTCTACCAATAAAGTTAAAAAGTACCCCTTTCTGATGGAAGCGTCAACTACCACACACCCATTATGGATTCCAGTTTTAATAGTGGGAGCTTCGGCTCAAGGGCCCCAGGACACCTTCCTATGGGAATTGTGTAGTGCCAAGCCGCCCTGTGGGGGCGCTGCAGCGAAACTTCTCGCCAGGATACCTTACTAATAAGGGAGTGCCCCAAGATGGGAAACCATGCCTGGTGAAAACCTTGAAGACCTACCTAGACTTGGGGACCAGGCTCCGTAGGCTGGGGTAGCACCTTGGTTCCATGGAGTCATAGCAGGAGACATTCCACCCATAGGGCTCGGGGCAGTTCCAAAAAACATTCCAGTTGCTGAAAATAGACTAATGCATTAGAAGACAAGTCTGGATAAGAGTCAGCAAGAGATGTAATGAGACACGACTTACGTCCCGCAGCTCCAAGTCCTGGGATATTTGTAGGAATTTCCATTCCAAATTTACATTTCTCTGCATCCAATAAGAGATCAAAGCAGCCAGTGCCAGCAGGAGCCAACTGGCCCAGCATGATGTTCTCAGACACTCCCTTCATGGGATCCGTCTCACCGTGCGCTGCGGCCTCCATGAGGACATCCACCTGTAGGAGAAGAAAACCCTGATAGTACCACAGTACGTTACTGGTGTAAGGGTGAAAATACCAGTATGCACTAACCGTTTCTTCAAAGGAACATTTCATGAGTGGTCCAGTGTCCTGCCGGTTAACACCGTGACGGGTGATCGCCATCAAGTGGCCCCTACAGGTCATTGTGTCACACAGAAGGGCCAAGTGGCGATAGTTGACATAAGAACCGTCAAAGGAGATGACGTGATACAGTTCTCTCTCCAGGGCTTTCCGGACGGCTTCTATCCCCAGAACCTGAGACAGAAGGGGCACAGGTAGGTAGGTAGATAGGTACGTACTTGTATATAAAAATATAAGACGACCCCAAACTTACAGTGAAGATTTCTACAATGTCATTGGATGTAGTCCTCACAGGGTCGACATCTTTTTCACTCAAAACTCGCATCAGGCTGACTCCATCTGTCTCAAGGATCCATTCCTGAAGAGCCTTGAACTCGCCATCCTCTGTTATAATGATCTTCTTTTTGTTATCTGTCTGAGGTAAGTGCATGTAGACCTGGACGGGAATGCAGAACAGCCATCAGTTCACCTGCCCTCATGAGAGGATCCTCCACATGCCTCAAGACACTAGCCGACAATCCCTATGGCACCAAGGGCCGGAGAATTCTACTGGACACTCAGAATCCGAGCCCACGCCATGAACGACACTTACCTTGCTGATCTGCTCAATCCCTATGGCACCAAGGGCTGGAGAATTTTACTGGACACTCAGAATCCGAGCCCACGCCATGAATGACACTTACCTTGCTGATCTGCTCAATCCCTATGGCACCAAGGGCCGGAGAATTCTACTGGACACTGAGAATCCGAGCCCACGCCATGAACGACGCTTACCTTGCTGATCTGCTCAATCCCTATGGCACCAAGGGCCGGAGAATTCTACTGGACACTCAGAATCCGAGCCCACGCCATGAACGACACTTACCTTGATGATCTGCTCAATCCCTATGGGCCGGAGAATTCTACTGGACACAGAATCGGAGCCCACGCCATGAATGACACTTACCTTGCTGATCTGCTCAATCCCTTGCAGGGTCATGTCTGTTAGCATATTGGACTCAATACAACGTAGGAAAACATCATCGTCCATTTTGTCAACCACCTCTTCTTCCTGAGAGAAGGGAGTAACACCGTGAGTAACATTAGAGAGCATAGGCTTTCATGCCGCTTCAGCTGCCGCTGCAGTCACCTCTTGCATTTTGTTCTCCTCACTGTTCATGATGCGTATTCTCAGAACCAGCTTCTCAGCATTATCGTCATTAAATATGCAGTTCAGATCATCTCCAAAGCCTGGAAGACAGAAGACATGACATGAGGATGCGACAGGCGGCCATGCTGGACACGGTGACTGCTGGGGACAACCCTCCAGAACTCACCAGCGTTGATCTTCTCTGCTATCTGCTCCATGGTCAGTTTCCTATCAGTCATGTGTTTACGGTCAAGTTCTACACGAAGCAGCCATGGGGAAATTCTGGTGACATCAAAGTCTGGCATCTCGTAGTAGACGTTCACCCACTCCTGGTCTTCTGCCACCACAGTATTCTGGGGGTTGGGGTCATAGTAAATCGCCGTGTTGGCTGTAACTTTCCGCAGTGTTGTGTGTTCCAAGCGGCACAAAATATCCTGAACAGGAAAGAAAGGTGAAGGTTACCCTCCCCTGCATCACAAAGCCAGCTACGGCAATCATTAAGAGGTCCCGAGTCTGACCTTTGCCCTTTCAGCATCTCGAGCAGACTGTCCCAGCAAGAAGACAGTCAGTGAAGGAGTCTTTGGTTTCTTGGAAATGTTGATCAACTCCTTTAGACGAGGGACTCCCAGAGTGACATTCTTAGCTGAGACACCAGCATAGTGGAAAGTGTTCAAGGTCATCTGCGTGGCTGGCTCTCCAAGAGACTGAGCGGCCAGTGCTCCAACCATCTCTCCCGGGTGAGCCTGGAAGACAGAGCTCATTAGCACTAGTGCAACAGGTCAAGGAGAAGGATTAGGAAGCCTGGGCAGGAGTCTTACAATAGCCTGGTTGAATTTGGACTCGATTTCTCCTAGCAGCCAGTCAAACGCCTCAGAACTGAGCCTGAATTCCTCCACCATCCTCCGGCTGCACAGGGTTGAGCGCAGGTGGATGTTGAACAAGAGGGTGGCATTCTCCTGCGCTTGGCGACTCAAAGGATCGTCTCCGTTGACAATCACCAGCTTTTTACTGAGCTCCTTGGCACCTTATTGGAGAGACAAGAATACAAGATGCGTTCTGTAACTGGTGTAGACCACAATAACCACTGAGAGCAGGTCATATGCATGGCTGCCGACTGCTCTCCTACAAAGTATTACTTCAGCATCTCCTACCGTCAACCACTTTAATGGGATGCAGATCTGAGGGCATGCGGGTGTTAATGTGGAATATCTTCTGTGCATTCCAGATCATCCGGAGGAGGTTACACGGCAGAACCACCTGCAGGTAAAGCACAGGACGGCTCAGCACTGGAGCGGCCGGCACCAACGGGTTCTCAGTACCGTCAGTCACTTACCTTACTGTCACCGGTGGGGAAAATGACTCTCAGAACCTCTCGGTCTTCCTTCATCTTCTCAAACTCCTTCTCCAGCTCATTCTGAATGTGCGCATTGGAGAGGATATCCTTCACAACATCCTCCTGTAGAGTTCTTCTCAGAGCTCGCTCGTTGGCGTAGTCAAACTTAAACCTAAGACAAGGACGTGGCCACCATCAGCTGCATTAGTCTACACACCCCGCTGGGCCCTCACCACCATAAAGCCAACACTCACTTTTTCTCAAAGGCTTTGTTCGATGGTTTCAAAGTGGCCAGATTCTGGAACTCTACCCCTTCTCCAGCCAAGCCGTCCTCGCCATACCTCAGCTGTACCACCTGATTTATGGAATTACGTACTGTGGCATCATACTTCACCATCACAGACTCCATAGACTTAATCAAACGTCTCTGGATGTAACCTGTCCGGCCGCAGAATGGAGACAATCAGGATTCGTTCTAGTCTGCCATAGCCCGGACCACTCATGTGGCATCGGGTTAGTATCAAACACGGGGTACAACACATGCAAGCAGCTCATTAGTCTCACCAGTCTCAGCAGTTTTCACAGCCGTATCAATCAGACCCTCTCGCCCTCCCATAGCGTGAAAAAAGAACTCTGTGGGAGTGAGGCCGGCAAGGTAAGAGTTCTCCACAAAGCCTCTGCTCTCGGGGCCATAGTCATCCTTGATGAAGTGGGGGAGCGTTCGATGTTTGAAACCAAAGGGGATGCGTTTACCTTCAACGTTCTGCTGCCCGACAACAGCAATAACCTGAAAGAAGAGGGAATCAGACCCCTCTGCAGGACGGCGCTTTACACCCGACGTTACCCGCAGGGCACAACCTTACCTGGGAGATGTTGATCTTGGACCCCTTGGCTCCCGACACCACCATAGACTTGAAGTTGTTATACTCTGACAAAGACTTCTGGGCAGAGGAGCCGGTTTTATCTCTGGCATCATTGAGGATTCTGTTCACTTGGTTCTCGAATGTCTGACGCAAGGTGTTTCCAGGGGTGGGCTCCAGCTCGTTGTTATGAGCCTTTTCAATGACCTGCACAGAAGGAGTAGAGCTAGTTATAGGGCCGGACCTCACATAAGGTGGCCCCACTTCCCCATACACATGCATGCCTGGCACCTCCAAGAAGAGCATCAGGCGTGTTGAAATGAACATCCCCCCCTTCTCTCCCAATTCCTGCCCCTATAGCGGGTCAATGTCCCCATTGGCAATCACCTCGATTACATCTTGCTTGGCTTTTTTGATGGTGTTCTGAATATCCTGGTAAGTCTTTGCATCAGCAATAGAGTCTCCAATTCCAATAGTGTGACCTGTGCGAGAAGAAGCATCCCTTCGTCAGTAGAGCGGACATCACAAGAAGCACTGACCACCAAAGCTCCTCAATCCGTGTAGAAGAAACCAGTGGTACACCGTAGATGATGTCCCCAGAACTTGGGCTGCAGCGTGTAGTGCAGTTTATGGACCACGTGAAGACCTGCATCATCTGCAGAGTATCAGTCATGCTCCCATATACATACCCTCTATAAGGAGCCAGTTATTGATGACGGTCTGGATATTGGAGTAGAAGAGACGAGTGATATCATGACCCATCTCCAGGTATGAAATGTGCACCAACGATCCTGCCGACGTGCCCAGCGACTTCTTGCACAAGATTCCCATAATCAACTCTCCATTCTCTACAATGACCTGAAGATGAAGACAAGTGTCCCAATAAATATCAGACCAGACACGCGCCACCTGCTGGACGAGATGAATCCTCCAATATGCACCTTGGTGTCCCCCGGGGAGATGTGTTTGTAGGGCCCACTGTCTTCGTCATCCGGATGGGTGCTGTGAGTTCGGATACAATTAATGTGCCCAGGAACGATCAAAGAGAAAATCTGCTTTCCTGTCCAGAGAGGACGAGGCTTCAGGATGGCCGGTTGGGGGACCTTCCCGTCCCATGTGGAGAGAAACATCAGCAAATTCATAACTTCTCCCTGAAAGAGAAGAAAATAAGAAACTACATGGCCTTGGAGCCACAATCCGGCCATCACACCCAGAACTAGACTAGATGGGAACCTAGAGGCCGCTTCCATGGGCCGACTGATCAGGCGACTCCCAGAGAACTGCGGAAACGCCGATCACTCGCCCTCCTACAGATTCCGCTGCCCAGAAATATATATCAGCTCTTCCTTCACCCGCGATCGGTGGCACCTATACACAGGGCAATCAGGAAGGAGGAGTGTTCCCGATAACCGCTTAACCCTTAGGATACCAGAGGCTTCTCTCATTTTTCTTCCCCATCTACTTTGAGCCATAACTTTACTTTTCCGATCACAGCTGTAGGAGGGCACGTTCTTTGTGGGACAAGTTGTACTTTAATGCCACCATTTATTATGGCAAACAATGAAGTGGGGGAAGGGGGGGGGGAATGGGGTGCAATTGGGATAAAACAATCCCCCCACTGTTTACGCCATCCTAGCTCCGATACTCTCCCCGGAGGGTCATTGATGGCGCCGGGCAGGGACTAGTATGTTAGTAGGCTCCTGATGAAGTGCCGGTGATACTCAGGCACAGAAAGCGTTGAGCCAGAGTCACACGCAGGATAATAATGTCTCCCAATCATAAGCGAGGGCACCTAGGAGACCGCCATCGTTAGTCATAGGCAGCACATGCGCTAATCAGCCCTGTGACACAGCCAGCAGAGGTATAACTGGGGGGGGCACTCTTACAGCCAGCAGAGTTATAACTGGGGGGCATTCTTACACCAGCACACCACTGATGCATTGTTTTCACCATATGGAGCGTGATATATTACTAACCATATAGTGTGAACACCTCTCTAAGCCTGTTATGTGAGTTGGGGGTGCACCCCATGTTTGGTGTGCACCCGAGTTGGGGGTGCACCCGAGTTTGGGGTGCACCCGAGTTGGGGGTGCACCCGAGTTGGGGGTGCACCCCGAGTTGGGGGTGCACCCGAGTTGGGGGTGCACCCCATCTTTGGTGTGCACCCGAGTTGGGGGTGCACCCCATCTTTAAATAACCACAATTAATAAATATTATTTTGTATTTTGCCCCTTCCCATCAGGCTTTGATAACCATATCCTGTAAATGAGGGAGGTACACCGCCACACCAAGTCTTGGGCGTACAGGGCTCGTCTACTCACCCTCTCCAAGAAAACATCTCTTTTTGTGAATTTCCGCACCGCAGTCAGCGTGTCCTGCACAATGCCCATAACCGGCCTGTTGGACTGCGGTGTGACAATCATACGAGGGACCATAGCGAGCTCCTGAATCTCAGCCCGCGTCTCCAGAGACTGTGGAAGATGCAAATTCATCTCGTCCCCATCAAAGTCAGCGTTGTAGGGAGTGGTGACACTGTAAAGACGTCATCCTGAAGTTACCAAACTACAGCGGAATAAAGTGCACCCTGAGAAAGGAGCGGGACTAACCTGAGGTTCAGTCGGAAGGTGGACCACGGCAGAATGCGAACTCTGTGCCCCATCATGGACATTTTGTGCAGCGTGGGCTGTCTGTTAAAGATGACTATGTCTCCATCACACATGTGTCTCTCCACCTGAGGGAAGATCACAGCGAGAGCCGTTAGCTGAAGCGATCTAGGATGGGACGCCCACATGCGCGCTCCACGGGGTTAGATCTCACCTTATAGCCAATCTGTAAATGCAAGTCACTGGGCTTCGGGTGGAATCTTAAGTCAATGCGATCTCCATTATCTCGAATTATGTATTTGGCCCCAGGATACTGACTGTTTCCCCGTCTCACAAGCTCCTGCAGCCTGAGGACAAGAGAAAAGGAATAAGGTGGATGTATGGGTGGTCTCACTTTAAAATGCCACCTCCAGCCAGCAGGACCTGCGAGGAGTAACCTACTTACCTGCTGCCCGGTTATGGCTCCTGGCCCATTTCCAGTCTGTCAACATTTGAATGGGCCGGGACAATGGCTGGTCTCAGCGGTCATGTCCCCAAATGCCTCATCACTGCCGGGTCACGTGCCACTTGGGAACCTGTAACTGATGGGTCCCCAAATGCCTCGTCACATCCCACTTGGGAACCTGTAACTGATGGGTCCCCAAATGCCTCATCACGTCCCACTTGGGAACCTGTAACTGATGGGTCCCCAAATGCCTCGTCACTGCCGGGTCACGTGCCACTTGGGAACCTGTAACTGATGGGTCCCCAAATGCCTCGTCACTGCCGGGTCACGTGCCACTTGGGAACCTGTAACTGATGGGTCCCCAAATGCCGGGTCACGTGCCACTTGGGAACCTGTAACTGATGGGTCCCCAAATGCCTCGTCACGTGCCACTTGGGAACCTGTAACTGATGGGTCCCCAAATGCCTCGTCACGTGCCACTTGGGAACCTGTAACTGATGGGTCCCCAAATGCCTCGTCACGTGCCACTTGGGAACCTGTAACTGATGGGTCCCCAAATGCCTCGTCACGTCCCACTTGGGAACCTGTAACTGATGGGTCCCCAAATGCCTCGTCACTGCCGGGTCACGTGCCACTTGGGAACCTGTAACTGATGGGTCCCCAAATGCCTCGTCACTGCCGGGTCACGTGCCACTTGGGAACCTGTAACTGATGGGTCCCCAAATGCCGGGTCACGTGCCGCTTGGGAACCTGTAACTGATGGGTCCCCAAATGCCTCGTCACATCCCACTTGGGAACCTGTAACTGATGGGTCCCCAAATGCCTCATCACGTCCCACTTGGGAACCTGTAACTGATGGGTCCCCAAATGCCTCGTCACTGCCGGGTCACGTGCCACTTGGGAACCTGTAACTGATGGGTCCCCAAATGCCTCATCACTGCCGGGTCACGTGCCACTTGGGAACCTGTAACTGATGGGTCCCCAAATGCCGGGTCACGTGCCACTTGGGAACCTGTAACTGATGGGTCCCCAAATGCCTCGTCACGTGCCACTTGGGAACCTGTAACTGATGGGTCCCCAAATGCCTCGTCACGTGCCACTTGGGAACCTGTAACTGATGGGTCCCCAAATGCCTCGTCACGTGCCACTTGGGAACCTGTAACTGATGGGTCCCCAAATGCCTCGTCACGTCCCACTTGGGAACCTGTAACTGATGGGTCCCCAAATGCCTCGTCACTGCCGGGTCACGTGCCACTTGGGAACCTGTAACTGATGGGTCCCCAAATGCCTCGTCACTGCCGGGTCACGTGCCACTTGGGAACCTGTAACTGATGGGTCCCCAAATGCCGGGTCACGTGCCGCTTGGGAACCTGTAACTGATGGGTCCCCAAATGCCTCGTCACTGCCGGGTCACGTGCCACTTGGGAACCTGTAACTGATGGGTCCCCAAATGCCTCGTCACTGCCGGGTCACGTGCCACTTGGGAACCTGTAACTGATGGGTCCCCAAATGCCGGGTCACGTGCCACTTGGGAACCTGTAACTGATGGGTCCCCAAATGCCTCGTCACGTGCCACTTGGGAACCTGTAACTGATGGGTCCCCAAATGCCTCGTCACTGCCGGGTCACGTGCCACTTGGGAACCTGTAACTGATGGGTCCCCAAATGCCGGGTCACGTGCCACTTGGGAACCTGTAACTGATGGGTCCCCAAATGCCTCGTCACGTGCCACTTGGGAACCTGTAACTGATGGGTCCCCAAATGCCTCGTCACGTGCCACTTGGGAACCTGTAACTGATGGGTCCCCAAATGCCTCGTCACGTGCCACTTGGGAACCTGTAACTGATGGGTCCCCAAATGCCTCGTCACTGCCGGGTCACGTGCCACTTGGGAACCTGTAACTGATGGGTCCCCAAATGCCTCGTCACTGCCGGGTCACGTGCCACTTGGGAACCTGTAACTGATGGGTCCCCAAATGCCGGGTCACGTGCCACTTGGGAACCTGTAACTGATGGGTCCCCAAATGCCTCGTCACGTGCCACTTGGGAACCTGTAACTGATGGGTCCCCAAATGCCTCGTCACGTGCCACTTGGGAACCTGTAACTGATGGGTCCCCAAATGCCTCGTCACGTCCCACTTGGGAACCTGTAACTGATGGGTCCCCAAATGCCTCGTCACTGCCGGGTCACGTGCCACTTGGGAACCTGTAACTGATGGGTCCCCAAATGCCTCGTCACTGCCGGGTCACGTGCCACTTGGGAACCTGTAACTGATGGGTCCCCAAATGCCGGGTCACGTGCCGCTTGGGAACCTGTAACTGATGGGTCCCCAAATGCCTCGTCACTGCCGGGTCACGTGCCACTTGGGAACCTGTAACTGATGGGTCCCCAAATGCCTCGTCACTGCCGGGTCACGTGCCACTTGGGAACCTGTAACTGATGGGTCCCCAAATGCCGGGTCACGTGCCACTTGGGAACCTGTAACTGATGGGTCCCCAAATGCCTCGTCACGTGCCACTTGGGAACCTGTAACTGATGGGTCCCCAAATGCCTCGTCACGTGCCACTTGGGAACCTGTAACTGATGGGTCCCCAAATGCCTCGTCACGTGCCACTTGGGAACCTGTAACTGATAGGTCCCCAAATGCCTCGTCACGTCCCACTTGGGAACCTGTAACTGATGGGTCCCCAAATGCCTCGTCACTGCCGGGTCACGTGCCACTTGGGAACCTGTAACTGATGGGTCCCCAAATGCTGGGTCACGTGCCACTTGGGAACCTGTAACTGATGGGTCCCCAAATGCCTCGTCACTGCCGGGTCACGTGCCACTTGGGAACCTGTAACTGATGGGTCCCCAAATGCCGGGTCACGTCCCACTTGGGAACCTGTAACTGATGGGTCCCCAAATGCCTCGTCACGTCCCACTTGGGAACCTGTAACTGATGGGTCCCCAAATGCCGGGTCATGTGCCGCTTGGGAACCTGTAACTGATGGGTCCCCAAATGCCGGGTCATGTGCCGCTTGGGAACCTGTAACTGATGGGTCCCCAAATGCCGGGTCACGTGCCACTTGGGAACCTGTAACTGATGGGTCCCCAAATGCCTCGTCACTGCCGGGTCACGTGCCGCTTGGGAACCTGTAACTGACGGGTCCCCAAATGCCTCGTCACGTCCCACTTGGGAACCTGTAACTGATGGGTCCCCAAATGCCGGGTCATGTGCCGCTTGGGAACCTGTAACTGATGGGTCCCCAAATGCCGGGTCATGTGCCGCTTGGGAACCTGTAACTGATGGGTCCCCAAATGCCGGGTCACGTGCCACTTGGGAACCTGTAACTGATGGGTCCCCAAATGCCTCGTCACTGCCGGGTCACGTGCCACTTGGGAACCTGTAACTGATGGGGCTACTCATTGGATGCCCTGTGCATGTGACCCCATCCATCTTGATGTAGACAAACAGGGACTGGAAGTAAAGAGCAGAACAAGTCCATTGCCCTGTATGGGTCCTGCTGGCTGGTGGTGGGATTTACTTCATGGAGAAGAGGTGGTGACAACATAAGCTACAGGGGCAGGGAGTTCTGCTCCGCGTACAGCGCCAACAGATCAGTAATAGGAAACTAAGCCTTTATCGTCCTCTCACAGAAGTAAGAAAAGTGCAGGAAGAAATATTCAGGAGCCTCACCGATCAATGTTGAACGGAGTAACTATCTCCGGAAAGGTCATATTTGCAGCAATCGACCTTGGGACTCCAACTTGGTCAATGGAAAGGTTTGGATCTGGAGTGATAACTGTCCGAGCAGAGAAATCTACACGTTTCCCCATCAAGTTTCCTCGGACTCTTCCTTCCTTCCCTTTCAATCGCTGCTTAAGAGACTTAAGGGGGCGTCCGGACTTCTGCATGGCCTGGGGGAGCAAGCAGAAGAGGGTCAGCATCCATTTGGTGCCTGCTGTAATGGCTCCTCAGCCCCTCTTGGTGTCCCACCACATACCCTAGGAAGTCCAGGCAGCTCGTTGTCTATCATGGTAGCAACATGGAATTGTAGAAGCTTGACATCCTCCGCAATGACATGGGCGGCCGCGCCGTTCTGCTCATTCCGCCTCAGCTGGTTGTTGATTTTGACAATATCGGCCAGTTTGTGGGTCAGATCATCCTGTGGAAGTAGAGCAGATTTAATACAACAGGAAGACCACACACGACCTGCGTACTACTACACGGTAACTACCTACCTGGTTCCTTGCCGACCCCTGCATAACAACTGCAGGCCGCACACACAGAGGAGGAACCGGCAGAACCGTGACAATTAACCATTCGGGGCGAGCATATCGCGGCTCCATCCCAAGGATGAAGCACTCCTCATCTGTGATGCGCTTGAATATCTCATGAACCCGCTCAGGACTCAGCAGAATCTTCTTTTCCTGAGAGTCCTCATTCACGTGCTTCCACTCTGCATAGAGCTCAAGTCCAGAACGTCTGATTCTAGGCTGGTACCGACCACATCCACCATGACCCTGAAGAAACAGGAGCACAGCTGCTACATGGGAAAGGGTGAGGCAGAGGGCGACGCGGGCCTCTCGAGCACCGCAGATCTGTACCGATGAACCCGGCATGGCAGCTGAAGGCATCTGTGTGGGTCCAGTGTTCATATGCAGGGGGCACGACACTTACAAAGACAGCCGAGCCTCGGAGTAACAGCAACGCCCCCATTGCTCCTAGAGGCTCAGCAATGTGGACACGTATGAACATAGAACCACCACAGATGCCTTCATCTGCCAAGTGCACATGTAACAGGTCAGCCGGTGTCATAGGAACAAAACTGCTGACAGATGCCTTTAAAAAGGGGCAGAAAGAGGCCCTTTTCTTCTGGCTGGTTTTCCAAACGGCCCCTCTGAGAAGCTTCCAGAGAAATGACCCCAAGTTCCTCCCAGCCACTCACCTTCTCCTTCTGAATGTCCTCATCCCCTTCATTCTGATCCATCCCAAACTTGTTGTCCATCTCCTCGCCCCCTTCACAGATGTTCTTCCCCTTACACAGTTCATAGACGTGGGTCAGGCGCTTCTTAGGCTGCCCTTTAGATTTTATCAGAATGTCTTTGATTTTTGGGTTGTTCTAAAGAAGGAAAACAAATGAAGACCATGAACAGACAAAAAAGCAGCAGTGGCCCAAAAAAGCAGCAGTGTCCCACAACCCAACTTACCGCGTCCACCAGTAACTTGGAGCAGAAGAAGCAGACACAGCGAAGAACCTTCATGGTCTTCACCAGAAATCCCACATGGAAGACTGGCTTAGCCAATTCAATGTGACCAAAGTGGCCCGGGCACTCCGTCATGTTACCTGTTGAGAGAGCCAGAAATTGGCACCAGACAGTCCACGGACCAACCTCCCACTGATCCCAGGTACATACCTGCACACGTCTGACAGCGTCCAGTGCGCTCAATCACACCCTGCCGAGGGTCCATCAGGCCACCCAACTTGGGACGACCACCTTCTGTGGTCTCCGAATACTTTATTCCGCCCTCCGTGACCGACATCCGTTTCTAGAAGAAAACCACCACATTTATCCACAAGAGGCGACCAACATGTGATTGCTGAGAGAACCAAGTGCGGGGAGCCCCCCCAGAACACACCGAATACCGCAAGACTAAACTCACTAAATCTGGTTAAAATTACTGGTTTTTTATCCCCCCCCCCCAAATAAAAAGTTAAGTAAAACACTAGATATACCCCAGATATTTTGCCAAAAAAACACAACTTAGCCCTCAAAATTCAAGGCTTCATAAAGCTAAAAAGTCATGACCACTGGGACAAAAGTGGGCCTGGTCCTTAACCCCGTAAGGACTGAGTATTTTCATTTCCAATAGCCAGAATCTTTTTATTTTTCCATCCACATAAGAGCTTTACTTCATTGGCACCAATTAAGTTCAGGTAAGTTTTTTGGGTTCTGCAGCTCCATACGGACACGGCGACACCAAACCCATAGCTTTTACTTTGTATCACCATGTTCTGATGACATTCCGTCTACGGAGCTGCGTCATGGATGGTTTTTTGAGGGACTCAACTTTTTGATCAGTTATTCAACTTTTTTTGCGGGGACAAGGTAACTAAAAAAATGGCCGATCGTGTGTTTTATTGGGTTACGGCGGTCACTGCCCGGGAACATTTTAAAATATTTTATTACGCCAGAGGTTTTCGGACGCGGCGATACACGATATGTTCAGTGTAAAATTAGGAAAGGGGGTGATTTAAACTAAAAACTTTATTTTTTACTTCACTTTAAGTCCCCTTTGGATCTAAAGGTCTCAGGTTTTTGCCCCCTTTAGGCCTCCTGTAGTGTACCCGCAATGTACGGCCCTAGTGGTGTGTGCACCGTATGACGGATGGAAGATACGGTGCAGGGCGGAGGCAAAACCATCCGAGACGATGGGGACCGATTCAGATTCTGCTGACCCCAAAAAATGGATCCAGCGCCCATCGACTTTCAATGGTTTTAGCGCCGAATCTGGATCCTTCATTTCTGACATAAAACAACCTCACTGTAGTCAGTCTATATAATAACCCGGACATTATATATACAATACCCCGGACATTATACAGCCAGTATATATACAATAACCCGGACATTATACAGCCAGTCCATATACAATAAGCCGGACATTATACAGCCAGTCCATATACAATAAGCCGGACATTATACAGCCAGTCCATATACAATAAGCCGGACATTATACAGTCAGTCCATATACAATAAGCCGGACATTATACAGTCAGTCCATATACAATAAGCCGGACATTATACAGTCAGTCCATATACAATAAGCCGGACATTATACAGTCAGTCCATATACAATAAGCCGGACATTATACAGTCAGTCCATATACAATAAGCCGGACATTATACAGTCAGTCCATATACAATAAGCCGGACATTATACAGTCAGTCCATATACAATAAGCCGGACATTATACAGTCAGTCCATATACAATAAGCCGGACATTATACAGTCAGTCCATATACAATAAGCCGGACATTATACAGTCAGTCCATATACAATAAGCCGGACATTATACAGTCAGTCCATATACAATAACCCGGACATTATACGGCCAGTCTATATACAATAAGCCGGACATTATACAGTCAGTCTATATACAATAAGCCGGACATTATACAGTCAGTCTATATACAATAAGCCGGACATTATACAGTCAGTCTATATACAATAAGCCGGACATTATACAGTATATATATATATATATATATATATATATATATATATATATATATATATATATATATATATATATATATAATAACCCGGACATTATACAGTCTGGCTGTATAATGTCCGGGTTATTATATATAGACTGACTGTATAATGTCCGGGTTATTATATATATATATATATATATATATATATATATATATATATATATATATATACTGTATAATGTCCGGCTTATTGTATATAGACTGACTGTATAATGTCCGGCTTATTGTATATAGACTGACTGTATAATGTCCGGCTTATTGTATATAGACTGACTGTATAATGTCCGGGTTATTGTATATAGACTGGCTGTATAATGTCCGAGTTATTGTATATAGACTGGCTGTATAATGTCCGGGTTATTATATATAGACTGTCTATATACAATAACCCGGACATTATACAGCCAGTCTATATACAATAACTCGGACATTATACAGCCAGTCTATATACAATAACCCGGACATTATACAGCCAGTCTATATACAATAACTCGGACATTATACAGCCAGTCTATATACAATAACTCGGACATTATACAGCCAGTCTATATATAAT
Organism: Bufo bufo; assembly: GCF_905171765.1. Taxonomy (NCBI): domain Eukaryota; kingdom Metazoa; phylum Chordata; class Amphibia; order Anura; family Bufonidae; genus Bufo; species Bufo bufo. Next base: position 842,691,984 of record NC_053389.1, on the reverse strand, counting down.
AACCCGGACATTATACAGCCAGTCTATATATAATAACCCGGACATTATACAGCCAGTCTATATACAATAACTCGGACATTATACAGCCAGTCTATATACAATAACCCGGACATTATACAGCCAGTCTATATACAATAACTCGGACATTATACAGCCAGTCTATATATAATAACCCGGACATTATACAGCCAGTCTATATATAATAACCCAGACATTATACAGCCAGTCTATATACAATAACCCGGACATTATACAGTCAGTCTATATACAATAACCCGGACATTATACAGTCAGTCTATATACAATAACCCGGACATTATACAGCCAGTCTATATACAATAACTCGGACATTATACAGCCAGTCTATATACAATAACACGGACATTATACAGCCAGTCTATATACAATAACACGGACATTATACAGCCAGTCTATATATAATAAGCCGGACATTATACAGCCAGTCTATATACAATAAGCCGGACATTATACAGCCAGTCTATATACAATAAGCCGGACATTATACAGCCAGTCTATATACAATAACCCGGACATTATACAGTCAGTCTATATACAATAAGCCGGACATTATACAGCCAGTCTATATACAATAAGCCGGACATTATACAGCCAGTCCATATACAATAACCCGGACATTATACAGCCAGTCTATATACAATAAGCCGGACATTATACAGCCAGTCTATATACAATAAGCCGGACATTATACAGCCAGTCTATATACAATAACCCGGACATTATACAGCCAGTCCATATACAATAAGCCGGACATTATACAGCCAGTCCATATACAATAACCCGGACATTATACAGCCAGTCTATATACAATAACCCGGACATTATACAGCCAGTCCATATACAATAACCCGGACATTATACAGCCAGTCCATATACAATAACCCGGACATTATACAGCCAGTCTATATATAATAACCCGGACATGACACGGACAGTCTACACAATAACACGGACATTACACGGACAGTCTACACAATAAGGGCTCATTCAGACGGCCGTATGCTGTCCGCAAAAATACTGAATGCTATCCGTTTTTTTGCGGATCCGCAAAAAAACGGATCTGCAAAAAAAACGGATAGCATTCAGTATTTTTGCGGACCCATAGACTTCAATGGGGCCATGTCCTGATTTTCACGGACAAGTATAGGACATGTTTAATTTTTTTTGCGGATCCGCAAAAAAACGGATAGCATTCAGTATTTTTGCGGACAGCATACGGCCGTCTGAATGAGCCCTAACACGGACATTACACGGACAGTCTACACAATAACACGGACATGACGAGCCAGCGCTGATACTACAACTCCCACCCCACACTTCCGGGTCTGGCCACGCCTCCTCCCGCCCACCTTCTCTCGCTTACCAGCTCGTCCGGGCCTATCACACCGAACTGTACCCGCTTGATGGTACGGAGCGGACAGGCGCTGTCTCCGGCCGGCGGCCCGTGCATGGTTCCGGTAGTCGCTGGAAGCGAGAACTTTATCTACTTTAAACAATTCCGGGCCCCTTAGACCCGCAGCCGCGATTCCACCTCCCAGAGGTCTGTCGCTGCTGGCGCTCACAGCGCATCTGAAACTCCAGCGCGATGGTCTCCTGGTTATATAGAGTAGCAGGTTGTGCACGGGGTCGCTTTCCCCACATTCCAAGGGCTCCAGAATGTCTTCTCAAACGCGATTGGTGGAAGGCGCCCAACCCTGCTGACGAACCACGTTCCGCAATTTCCGCCTGGTTACGTCAGCGAGAGCGGAAGGTGGAGCTTAAAAGAGTTTCAATGGGCGGGCCAGACGTTTGATTGATATCTGTCCCAGCCTATGGAGTGGCAGGCAAGCATGGTCACAGTGCGCATGCGTACGATGGCTCCGGAAATGGCGGCTGTGAAGCGCAGGATTTTAGCTTTGCGGTAATGTGTGCGGTGGCGCCCGGTCCGCGGCTTCTGAGCGGAGGCTTGGAATCCCCGCTCTCAATGTATTCACCTCTCCTGAACTTCCCAGGACAGACCGCGGCCTCCGGAGGGGGACTAGGCCTCGATTGGAGTTAGAAAGCGCCTGCTGCGGACAGGACGTGACAGCCCCGGGGGTTACCGCGGGCAACGCTACACCCGGTGGTCTATCAGAGAACCCTACCCCACGTGACTTCTGGAGAGGGGGGAGCACCTCAGTGAGCAAGCGCACTATCAGCCAGCAAACCCCACCCCTCACTGCGCACGCGTGGACCCTCAGGGACAAGGAGATCTCCCTACCCCGCACACTGCGCACGCGCGGACCCTCAGGGGCAAGGAGAGCTCCCTACCCCTCACACTGCGCACGCGTGGACCCTCAGGGGCAAGGAGATCTCCTTACCCTCACACTGCGCACGCGTGGACCCTCAGGGGCAAGGAGATCTCCTTACCCTCACACTGCGCACGCGTGGACCCTCAGGGGCAAGGAGAGCTCCCTACCCCTCACACTGCGCACGCGTGGACCCTCAGGGGCAAGGAGAGCTCCCGACCCCTCACACTGCGCACGCATGGACCCACAGGGACAAGGAGATCTCCCTACCCCTCACACTGCGCACGCGCGGACCTTCATGGGCAAGAAGAGCTCCTTACCGTCACACTGCACACCCGTGGACCCTCAGGGACAAGGAGATCTCCTTACCCTCACACTGCGCACGCGTGGACCCTCAGGGACAAGGAGATCTCCTTACCCTCACACTGCACACGTGCGGGACCTTCAGGGGCAAGGAGATCTCCCTACCCCTCACACTGCGCACGCGCGGACCCTCAGGGGCAAGGAGATCTCCCTACCCCTCACACTGCGCACGCGCGGACCCTCAGGGGCAAGGAGATCTCCTTACTCTCACACTGCGCACGCGTGGACCCTCAGGGGCAAGGAGAGCTCCTTACCCTCACACTGCGCACGCGTGGACCCTCAGGGGCAAGGAGATCTCCTTACCCTCACACTGCGCACGCGTGGACCTTCATGGGCAAGGAGATCTCCCTACCCCTCACACTGCGCACGCGTGGACCCTCAGGGGCAAGGAGATCTCCCTACCCCTCACACTGCGCACGCGTGGACCCTCAGGGACAAGGAGATCTCCTTACCCTCACACTGCGCACGCGCGGACCTTCATGGGCAAGAAGAGCTCCTTACCCTCACACTGCACACCCGTGGACCCTCAGGGACAAGGAGATCTCCTTACCCTCACACTGCGCACGCGTGGACCCTCAGGGACAAGGAGATCTCCTTACCCTCACACTGCACACGTGCGGGACCTTCAGGGGCAAGGAGATCTCCCTACCCCTCACACTGCGCACGCGTGGACCCTCAGGGGCAAGGAGATCTCCCTACCCCTCACACTGCGCACGCGTGGACCCTCAGGGGCAAGGAGATCTCCTTACCCTCACACTGCGCACGCGTGGACCCTCAGGGACAAGGAGATCTCCTTACCCTCACACTGCGCACGCGCGGACCCTCAGGGGCAAGGAGAGCTCCTTACCCTCACACTGCACACGTGCGGGACCTTCAGGGGCAAGGAGATCTCCCTACCCCTCACACTGCGCACGCGTGGACCCTCAGGGACAAGGAGATCTCCCTACCCCTCACACTGCGCACGCGTGGACCCTCAGGGGCAAGGAGATCTCCTTACCCTCACACTGCGCACGCGTGGACCCTCAGGGACAAGGAGATCTCCTTACCCTCACACTGCGCACGCGCGGACCCTCAGGGGCAAGGAGATCTCTTTACCCTCACACTGCGCACGCACGGACCTTCATGGGCAAGGAGATCTCCTTACCCTCACACTGCGCACGCGTGGACCCTCAGGGGCAAGGAGATCTCCCTACCCCTCACACTGCGCACGCGTGGACCCTCAGGGGCAAGGAGATCTCCCTACCCCTCACACTGCGCACGCGTGGACCCTCAGGGGCAAGAAGAGCTCCTTACCCTCACACTGCACACGTGCGGGACCTTCAGGGGCAAGGAGATCTCCCTACCCCTCACACTGCGCACGCGTGGACCCTCAGGGACAAGGAGATCTCCTTACCCTCACACTGCGCACGCGTGGACCCTCAGGGACAAGGAGATCTCCTTACCCTCACACTGCGCACGCGTGGACCCTCAGGGGCAAGGAGAGCTCCTTACCCTCACACTGCGCACGCGCGGACCCTCAGGGGCAAGGAGAGCTCCTTACCCTCACACTGCGCACGCGTGGACCCTCAGGGACAAGGAGATCTCCTTACCCTCACACTGCGCACGCGCGGACCCTCAGGGGCAAGGAGAGCTCCTTACCCTCACACTGCGCACGCGTGGACCCTCAGGGACAAGGAGATCTCCTTACCCTCACACTGCGCACGCGTGGACCCTCAGGGGCAAGGAGAGCTCCTCACACTGCGCACGCGTGGACCCTCAGGGACAAGGAGATCTCCTTACCCTCACACTGCGCACGCGCGGACCCTCAGGGGCAAGGAGAGCTCCTTACCCTCACACTGCGCACGCGTGGACTTTCAGGGACAAGGAGATCTCCCTACCCCTCACACTGCGCACGCGTGAACCCTCAGGGGCAAGGAGAGCTCCTTACCCTCACACTGCGCACGCGCGGACCCTCAGGGGCAAGGAGAGCTCCTTACCCTCACACTGCGCACGCGTGGACCCACAGGGACAAGGAGATCTCCCTACCCCTCACACTGCGCACGCGTGGACCCTCAGGGACAAGGAGATCTCCTTACCCTCACACTGCGCACGCGTGGACCCTCAGGGGCAAGGAGATCTCCTTACCCTCACACTGCGCACGCGTGGACCCTCAGGGGCAAGGAGATCTCCCGACCCCTCACTGCGCACGCGAGAACCCTCAGGGGCAAGGAGAGCTCCTTACCCTCACACTGCGCACGCGTGGACCCTCAGGGGCAAGGAGATCTCCCTACCACTCACTGCGCACGCGTGGACTCTCAGGGGCAAGGAGAGCTCCTTACCCTCACACTGCGCACACGCGGACCCTCAGGGACAAGGAGATCTCCTTACCCCTCACTGCGCACGCGAGAACCCTCAGGGGCAAGGAGATCTCCTTACCCTCACACTGCGCACACGCGGACCCTCAGGGACAAGGAGAGCTCCTTACCCTCACACTGCGCACGCGCGGACCCTCAGGGGCAAGGAGATCTCCTTACCCTCACACTGCGCACGCGCGGACCCTCAGGGGCAAGGAGAGCTCCTTACCCTCACACTGCGCACACGCGGACCCTCAGGGACAAGGAGATCTCCTTACCCTCACACTGCGCACGCGTGGACCCTCAGGGACAAGGAGATCTCCTTACCCTCACACTGCGCACGCGCGGACCCTCAGGGGCAAGGAGATCTGAATGGAAAGCGATCTGTTCAGGATGCATCAGGACGTCTTCCGTTCCTTCCCTTGTACGGTATTTGACCAGACAAAATACCGGAACAATGCCGCACTTGCCAGATACAGTACCAAGTGTTCTGGAAACGGCCGATCCGGTTTTCCTGGATGTAGGAGGAGCTGCTTTCGCAGCTTCCTGTTTGCGTCTTTGCTCCAGCCTGCGAGGAGTCGGTGGCACGCCAATGAAGGGGAGTATAAAGTTTTTTGAAATATAAGCAGCTCCTATGTACTTATACATAGGGGATGCTAGGAGTAGTAGTACATAGGACTGGCAAGTAAGGAGGGCACTAGGGGGAAATTACTGGCCATAAGGGGGGGCGCTGGGGGGATATTACTGGCCATAAGGGGGGCACTAGGGGGAAATTACTGGCCATAAGGGGGGGCGCTGGGGGGATATTACTGGCCATAAGGAGGGCACTAGGGGGAAATTACTGGCCATAAGGAGGGCACTAGAAGACATTACTGGCCATAAGGGGGGCACTGGGGGGACATTACTGGCCATAAGGGGGGCACTGGGAGGGACATTACTGGCCATAAGGGAGGGCACTGGGGGACATTACTGGCCATAAGGGGGACATTGGGACATTACTGGCCATAAGGGGGGCACTGGGGGGAAATTACTGGCCATAAAGGGGGGGTGCTGGGGGAACATTATTGGCCGTATGGGGGGAAATTACTACTGTGGAGCATATTTCTACTGTGGGGGAGTAATTACTATGTGTGGGGAAATTATTATTTGTGGGCAGTGTGGGAGAAAATTACTACGTGAGGGCAGTGTGGGGGGGGATTACTAAGTGAGGGCAGTGTGGGGGGAAATTACTATGTGCGGGCAGTGTGGGGGGGAAATTACTAAGGGAGGGCAGTGTGGGGGGGGGATTACTAAGTGAGGGCAGTGTGGGGGGGAAATTACTATGTGCGGGCAGTGTGGGGGGGAAATTACTAAGTGAGGGCAGTGTGTGGGGGGGGATTACTATGTGCGGGCAGTGTGGGGGGGAAATTACTAAGGGAGGGCAGTGTGGGGGGGGATTACTAAGTGAGGGCAGTGTGGGTGGGAAATTACTATGTGCGGGCAGTGTGGGGGGGAAATTACTAAGGGAGGGCAGTGTGGGGGGAAATTACTAAGGGAGGGCAGTGTGGGGGGGGGATTACTAAGTGAGGGCAGTGTGGGGGGGGATAACTAAGTGAGGGCAGTGTGGGGGGGGATTACTAAGGGCAGTGTGGGGGGGGATTACTAAGTGAGGGCAGTGTGGGGGGGGATTACTAAGTGAGGGCAGTGTGGGGGGGGATTACTAAGGGCAGTGTGGGGGGGGATTACTAAGTGAGGGCAGTGTGGGGGGGGATTACTAAGTGAGGGCAGTGTGGGGGGGGGATTACTATGTGCGGGCAGTGTGGGGGGGGATTACTATGTGCGGGCAGTGTGGGGGGGGGGATTACTAAGGGCAGTGTGGGGGGGATTACTATGTGAGGGCAGTGTGGGGGGGATTACTAAGTGCGGGCAGTGTGGGGGGGATTACTATGTGCGGACAGTGTGGGGGGGATTACTAAGTGAGGGCAGTGTGGGGGGGGATTACTATGTGCGGGCAGTGTGGGGGGGATTACTATGTGCGGGCAGTGTGGGGGGGATTACTATGTGCGGGCAGTGTGGGGGGGGATAACTATGTGCGGGCAGTGTGGGGGGGGGATTACTATGTGCGGGCAGTGTGGGGGGGGATTACTATGTGCGGGCAGTGTGGGGGGGAAATTACTAAGTGAGGGCAGTGTGGGGGGGGGATTACTATGTGCGGGCAGTGTGGGGGGGGATTACTATGTGCGGGCAGTGTGGGGGGGGGGATTACTAAGGGCAGTGTGGGGGGGATTACTATGTGAGGGCAGTGTGGGGGGGGATCACTAAGTGAGGGCAGTGTGGGGGGGATTACTAAGTGAGGGCAGTGTGGGGGGGGATTACTATGTGCGGGCAGTGTGGGGGGGGATAACTATGTGCGGGCAGTGTGGGGGGGGATTACTATGTGCGGGCAGTGTGGGGGGGATTACTATGTGCGGGCAGTGTGGGGGGGATTACTATGTGAGGGCAGTGTGGGGGGGGGATTACTATGTGCGGGCAGTGTGGGGGGGAAATTACTAAGTGAGGGCAGTGTGGGGGGGGATTACTATGTGCGGGCAGTGTGGGGGGGGATAACTATGTGCGGGCAGTGTGGGGGGGGATAACTATGTGCGGGCAGTGTGGGGGGGGATAACTATGTGCGGGCAGTGTGGGGGGGAAATTACTAAGTGAGGGCAGTGTGGGGGGGGATTACTATGTGCGGGCAGTGTGGGGGGGGATTACTATGTGCGGGCAGTGTGGGGGGGGATTACTATGTGCGGGCAGTGTGGGGGGATTACTATGTGCGGGCAGTGTGGGGGGGGATAACTATGTGCGGGCAGTGTGGGGGGGATTACTATGTGCGGGCAGTGTGGGGGGGGATTACTATGTGCGGGCAGTGTGGGGGGGATTACTATGTGCGGGCAGTGTGGGGGGGGATTACTATGTTCGGGCAGTGTGGGGGAGATTACTATGTGCGGGCAGTGTGGGGGGGATTACTATGTGAGGGCAGTGTGGGGGGGGATAACTATGTGCGGGCAGTGTGGGGGGGGATTACTATGTGCGGGCAGTGTGGGGGGGGATAACTATGTGCGGGCAGTGTGGGGGGAGATTACTATGTGCGGGCAGTGTGGGGGGGATTACTATGTGCGGGCAGTGTGGGGGGGGATCACTATGTGCGGGCAGTGTGGGGGGATTACTATGTGAGGGCAGTGTGGGGGGATTACTATGTGAGGGCAGTGTGGGGGGGGGATTACTATGTGAGGGCAGTGTGGGGGGGATTACTATGTGCGGGCAGTGTGGGGGGATTACTATGTGAGGGCAGTGTGGGGGGGGATTACTATGTGAGGGCAGTGTGGGGGGGGATTACTATGTGAGGGCAGTGTGGGGGGGGATAACTATGTGCGGGCAGTGTGGGGGGGATTACTAAGTGAGGGCAGTGTGGGGGGGGGATAACTATGTGCGGGCAGTGTGGGGGGAGATTACTATGTGCGGGCAGTGTGGGGGGGGATAACTATGTGCGGGCAGTGTGGGGGGGATTACTAAGTGAGGGCAGTGTGGGGGGGGATTACTATGTGCGGGCAGTGTGGGGGGGATTACTAAGTGAGGGCAGTGTGGGGGGGATTACTATGTGCGGGCAGTGTGGGGGGGGATAACTATGTGCGGGCAGTGTGGGGGGGATTACTAAGTGAGGGCAGTGTGGGGGGGGATTACTATGTGCGGGCAGTGTGGGGGGGGATTACTATGTGCGGGCAGTGTGGGGGGGATAACTATGTGCGGGCAGTGTGGGGGGGGATTACTATGTGCGGGCAGTGTGGGGGGATTACTATGTGCGGGCAGTGTGGGGGGGGATAACTATGTGCGGGCAGTGTGGGGGGGATTACTATGTGCGGGCAGTGTGGGGGGGGATTACTATGTGCGGGCAGTGTGGGGGGGATTACTAAGTGAGGGCAGTGTGGGGGGGGATTACTATGTGCGGGCAGTGTGGGGGGGGATAACTATGTGCGGGCAGTGTGGGGGGAGATTACTATGTGCGGGCAGTGTGGGGGGGATTACTATGTGCGGGCAGTGTGGGGGGGGATTACTATGTGTGGGGGGGATTACTATGTGCGGGCAGTGTGGGGGGGATTACTATGTGCGGGCAGTGTGGGGGGATTACTATGTGAGGGCAGTGTGGGGGGGGGATTACTATGTGAGGGCAGTGGGGGGGGGGATAACTATGTGCGGGCAGTGTGGGGGGGATTACTATGTGCGGGCAGTGTGGGGGGGATTACTATGTGCGGGCAGTGTGGGGGGATTACTATGTGCGGGCAGTGTGGGGGGGGATTACTATGTGAGGGCAGTGTGGGGGGGGATTACTATGTGTGGGGGGGATTACTAAGTGAGGGCAGTGTGGGGGGGGATAACTAAGTGAGGGCAGTGTGGGGGGGGATAACTAAGTGAGGGCAGTGTGGGGGGGGGATTACTATGTGCGGGCAGTGTGGGGGGGGATTACTATGTGCGGGCAGTGTGGGGGGGGATAACTATGTGCGGGCAGTGTGGGGGGGATTACTAAGTGAGGGCAGTGTGGGGGGGGATAACTATGTGCGGGCAGTGTGGGGGGGGATTACTATGTGTGGGGGGGATTACTATGTGAGGGCAGTGTGGGGGGAGATTACTATGTGCGGGCAGTGTGGGGGGGGGATTACTATGTGTGGGGGGGATTACTATGTGAGGGCAGTGTGGGGGGGGATAACTATGTGCGGGCAGTGTGGGGGGGGATTACTATGTGCGGGCAGTGTGGGGGGGATTACTATGTGCGGGCAGTGTGGGGGGGGATAACTATGTGCGGGCAGTGTGGGGGGAGATTACTATGTGCGGGCAGTGTGGGGGGGATTACTATGTGCGGGCAGTGTGGGGGGGGATAACTATGTGCGGGCAGTGTGGGGGGGATTACTATGTGCGGGCAGTGTGGGGGGGGATAACTATGTGCGGGCAGTGTGGGGGGGATTACTATGTGCGGGCAGTGTGGGGGGGGATTACTATGTGAGGGCAGTGTGGGGGGGGATTACTATGTGCGGGCAGTGTGGGGGGGGATTACTATGTGAGGGCAGTGTGGGGGGGGATTACTATGTGCGGGCAGTGTGGGGGGGGATTACTATGTGTGGGGGGGATTACTATGTGCGGGCAGTGTGGGGGGGATTACTATGTGCGGGCAGTGTGGGGGGGGGGATTACTATGTGCGGGCAGTGTGGGGGGGGATAACTATGTGAGGGCAGTGTGGGGGGGATTACTATGTGCGGGCAGTGTGGGGGGATTACTATGTGAGGGCAGTGTGGGGGGGGGATTACTATGTGAGGGCAGTGTGGGGGGGATTACTATGTGCGGGCAGTGTGGGGGGGATTACTATGTGCGGGCAGTGTGGGGGGATTACTATGTGAGGGCAGTGTGGGGGGGGATTACTATGTGCGGGCAGTGTGGGGGGATTACTATGTGAGGGCAGTGTGGGGGGGGATTACTATGTGCGGGCAGTGTGGGGGGGATTACTATGTGCGGGCAGTGTGGGGGGATTACTATGTGAGGGCAGTGTGGGGGGGGATTACTATGTGAGGGCAGTGTGGGGGGGGATTACTATGTGAGGGCAGTGTGGGGGGGGATTACTATGTGCGGGCAGTGTGGGGGGGGATTACTATGTGCGGGCAGTGTGGGGGGAGATTACTATGTGCGGGCAGTGTGGGGGGGATTACTATGTGCGGGCAGTGTGGGGGGGGATAACTATGTGCGGGCAGTGTGGGGGGGGATAACTATGTGCGGGCAGTGTGGGGGGGATTACTATGTGCGGGCAGTGTGGGGGGGATTACTATGTGCGGGCAGTGTGGGGGGGGATTACTATGTGCGGGCAGTGTGGGGGGAGATTACTATGTGCGGGCAGTGTGGGGGGGGATAACTATGTGCGGGCAGTGTGGGGGGGGATTACTATGTGCGGGCAGTGTGGGGGGAGATTACTATGTGCGGGCAGTGTGTGGGGAGATTACTATGTGCGGGCAGTGTGGGGGAGATTACTATGTGAGGGCAGTGTGGGGGGGGATTACTATGTGCGGGCAGTGTGGGGGGAGATTACTATGTGCGGGCAGTGTGGGGGGATTACTATGTGCGGGCAGTGTGGGGGGGGATTACTATGTGCGGGCAGTGTGGGGGGAGATTACTATGTGCGGGCAGTGTGTGGGGGGGATTACTATGTGAGGGCAGTGTGGGGGGGGATTACTATGTGTGGGCAGTGTGGGGGAGATTACTATGTGCGGGCAGTGTGGGGGGGATTACTATGTGAGGGCAGTGTGGGGGGGGATTACTATGTGCGGGCAGTGTGGGGGGGGATTACTATGTGCGGGCAGTGTGGGGGGAGATTACTATGTGCGGGCAGTGTGGGGGGGGATAACTATGTGCGGGCAGTGTGGGGGGGATTACTATGTGCGGGCAGTGTGGGGGGGGATTACTATGTGCGGGCAGTGTGGGGGGAGATTACTATGTGCGGGCAGTGTGGGGGGGATTACTATGTGCGGGCAGTGTGGGGGGGGATAACTATGTGCGGGCAGTGTGGGGGGGGATTACTATGTGCGGGCAGTGTGGGGGGGGGATAACTATGTGCGGGCAGTGTGGGGGGAGATTACTATGTGCGGGCAGTGTGGGGGGGATTACTATGTGCGGGCAGTGGGGGGGGGGATTACTATGTGTGGGGGGGATTACTATGTGCGGGCAGTGTGGGGGGGATTACTATGTGCGGGCAGTGTGGGGGGATTACTATGTGAGGGCAGTGTGGGGGGGGGATTACTATGTGAGGGCAGTGTGGGGGGGATTACTATGTGCGGGCAGTGTGGGGGGATTACTATGTGAGGGCAGTGTGGGGGGGGATTACTATGTGAGGGCAGTGTGGGGGGGGATTACTATGTGAGGGCAGTGTGGGGGGGGATTACTATGTGCGGGCAGTGTGGGGGGGGATAACTATGTGCGGGCAGTGTGGGGGGGATTACTAAGTGAGGGCAGTGTGGGGGGGGGATAACTATGTGCGGGCAGTGTGGGGGGGATTACTATGTGCGGGCAGTGTGGGGGGGATAACTATGTGCGGGCAGTGTGGGGGGGGATTACTATGTGCGGGCAGTGTGGGGGGGATTACTAAGTGAGGGCAGTGTGGGGGGGGATTACTATGTGCGGGCAGTGTGGGGGGGATTACTATGTGCGGGCAGTGTGGGGGGGATTACTATGTGAGGGCAGTGTGGGGGGGGGATTACTATGTGAGGGCAGTGTGGGGGGGGATAACTATGTGCGGGCAGTGTGGGGGGGATTACTATGTGCGGGCAGTGTGGGGGGGATTACTATGTGCGGGCAGTGTGGGGGGGGATTACTATGTGCGGGCAGTGTGGGGGGAGATTACTATGTGCGGGCAGTGTGGGGGGGGATAACTATGTGCGGGCAGTGTGGGGGGATTACTATGTGCGGGCAGTGTGGGGGGGGATTACTATGTGAGGGCAGTGGGGGGGGGGATTACTATGTGTGGGGGGGATTACTAAGTGAGGGCAGTGTGGGGGGGGATAACTAAGTGAGGGCAGTGTGGGGGGGGATAACTAAGTGAGGGCAGTGTGGGGGGGGATTACTATGTGCGGGCAGTGTGGGGGGGATTACTAAGTGAGGGCAGTGTGGGGGGGGATTACTATGTGCGGGCAGTGTGGGGGGGATTACTATGTGCGGGCAGTGTGGGGGGGATTACTATGTGAGGGCAGTGTGGGGGGGGGATTACTATGTGAGGGCAGTGTGGGGGGGGATAACTATGTGCGGGCAGTGTGGGGGGGATTACTATGTGCGGGCAGTGTGGGGGGGATTACTATGTGCGGGCAGTGTGGGGGGGGATTACTATGTGCGGGCAGTGTGGGGGGAGATTACTATGTGCGGGCAGTGTGGGGGGGGATTACTATGTGCGGGCAGTGTGGGGGGATTACTATGTGCGGGCAGTGGGGGGGGGGATTACTATGTGAGGGCAGTGGGGGGGGGGATTACTATGTGTGGGGGGGATTACTAAGTGAGGGCAGTGTGGGGGGGGATAACTAAGTGAGGGCAGTGTGGGGGGGGATAACTAAGTGAGGGCAGTGTGGGGGGGGATTACTATGTGCGGGCAGTGTGGGGGGGGATAACTATGTGCGGGCAGTGTGGGGGGGATTACTAAGTGAGGGCAGTGTGGGGGGGGATAACTATGTGCGGGCAGTGTGGGGGGGATAACTATGTGAGGGCAGTGTGGGGGGAGATTACTATGTGCGGGCAGTGTGGGGGGGGATTACTATGTGTGGGGGGGATTACTATGTGAGGGCAGTGTGGGGGGGATAACTATGTGCGGGCAGTGTGGGGGGGATTACTAAGTGAGGGCAGTGTGGGGGGGGATAACTATGTGCGGGCAGTGTGGGGGGGATAACTATGTGAGGGCAGTGTGGGGGGAGATTACTATGTGCGGGCAGTGTGGGGGGGGATTACTATGTGTGGGGGGGATTACTATGTGAGGGCAGTGTGGGGGGGATAACTATGTGCGGGCAGTGTGGGGGGGATTACTATGTGCGGGCAGTGTGGGGGGGATTACTATGTGCGGGCAGTGTGGGGGGGGGATAACTATGTGCGGGCAGTGTGGGGGGAGATTACTATGTGCGGGCAGTGTGGGGGGGATTACTATGTGCGGGCAGTGTGGGGGGGGATTACTATGTGAGGGCAGTGTGGGGGGGGATTACTATGTGCGGGCAGTGTGGGGGGGATTACTATGTGCGGGCAGTGTGGGGGGGATTACTATGTGCGGGCAGTGTGGGGGGGGATTACTATGTGCGGGCAGTGTGGGGGGGGGATTACTATGTGCGGGCAGTGTGGGGGGGATTACTATGTGCGGGCAGTGTGGGGGGATTACTATGTGAGGGCAGTGTGGGGGGGGGATTACTATGTGAGGGCAGTGTGGGGGGGGGATTACTATGTGAGGGCAGTGTGGGGGGGGATTACTATGTGCGGGCAGTGTGTGGGGGGGGATTACTATGTGCGGGCAGTGTGGGGGGGATTACTATGTGAGGGCAGTGTGGGGGGGGATTACTATGTGCGGGCAGTGTGGAGGGGGATTACTATGTGCGGGCAGTGTGGGGGGGATTACTATGTGCGGGCAGTGTGGGGGGGGATTACTATGTGCGGGCAGTGTGGGGGGGATTACTATGTGCGGGCAGTGTGGGGGGGGATAACTATGTGCGGGCAGTGTGGGGGGGGATAACTATGTGCGGGCAGTGTGGGGGGAGATTACTATGTGCGGGCAGTGTGGGGGGGATTACTATGTGCGGGCAGTGTGGGGGGAGATTACTATGTGAGGGCAGTGTGGGGGGGGATTACTATGTGCGGGCAGTGTGGGGGGAGATTACTATGTGCGGGCAGTGTGGGGGGGATTACTATGTGCGGGCAGTGTGGGGGGGATTACTATGTGCGGGCAGTGTGGGGGGGGATAACTATGTGCGGGCAGTGTGGGGGGGATTACTATGTGCGGGCAGTGTGGGGGGGGATTACTATGTGCGGGCAGTGTGGAGGGGGAGATTACTATGTGAGGGCAGTGTGGGGGGAGATAACTATGTGCGGGCAGTGTGGGGGGGGATTACTATGTGCGGGCAGTGTGGGGGGGGATTACTATGTGCGGGCAGTGTGGGGGGGGATAACTATGTGCGGGCAGTGTGGGGGGGATTACTATGTGCGGGCAGTGTGGGGGGGGATAACTATGTGCGGGCAGTGTGGGGGGGGATTACTATGTGCGGGCAGTGTGGGGGGGGATTACTATGTGAGGGCAGTGTGGGGGGGGATTACTATGTGCGGGCAGTGTGGGGGGGATTACTATGTGCGGGCAGTGTGGGGGGGGATTACTATGTGAGGGCAGTGTGGGGGGGGATAACTATGTGTGGGGGGGATTACTATGTGCGGGCAGTGTGGGGGGGATTACTATGTGCGGGCAGTGTGGGGGGGGGATTACTATGTGCGGGCAGTGTGGGGGGGGATAACTATGTGAGGGCAGTGTGGGGGGGATTACTATGTGCGGGCAGTGTGGGGGGATTACTATGTGAGGGCAGTGTGGGGGGGGGATTACTATGTGAGGGCAGTGTGGGGGGGATTACTATGTGCGGGCAGTGTGGGGGGGGATTACTATGTGTGGGGGGGATTACTATGTGCGGGCAGTGTGGGGGGGATTACTATGTGCGGGCAGTGTGGGGGGGGGATTACTATGTGCGGGCAGTGTGGGGGGGGATAACTATGTGAGGGCAGTGTGGGGGGGATTACTATGTGCGGGCAGTGTGGGGGGGATTACTATGTGCGGGCAGTGTGGGGGGGATTACTATGTGCGGGCAGTGTGTGGGGGGGATTACTATGTGCGGGCAGTGTGGGGGGGGATTACTATGTGCGGGCAGTGTGGGGGGGATTACTATGTGCGGGCAGTGTGGGGGGGGATAACTATGTGCGGGCAGTGTGGGGGGGATTACTATGTGCGGGCAGTGTGTGGGGGGGATTACTATGTGCGGGCAGTGTGGGGGGGGATTACTATGTGCGGGCAGTGTGGGGGGGGATTACTATGTGCGGGCAGTGTGGGGGGAGATTACTATGTGCGGGCAGTGTGGGGGGAGATTACTATGTGCGGGCAGTGTGGGGGGGATTACTATGTGCGGGCAGTGTGGGGGGGGATTACTATGTGCGGGCAGTGTGGGGGGGGATTACTATGTGCGGGCAGTGTGGGGGGGGATTACTATGTGCGGGCAGTGTGGGGGGAGATTACTATGTGCGGGCAGTGTGGGGGGAGATTACTATGTGCGGGCAGTGTGGGGGGGATTACTATGTGCGGGCAGTGTGGGGGGGGATTACTATGTGCGGGCAGTGTGGGGGGGATTACTATGTGCGGGCAGTGTGGGGGGAGATTACTATGTGCGGGCAGTGTGGGGGGGATTACTATGTGCGGGCAGTGTGTGGGGGGGATTACTATGTGCGGGCAGTGTGGGGGGGATTACTATGTGCGGGCAGTGTGGGGGGGATTACTATGTGCGGGCAGTGTGGGGGGGATTACTATGTGCGGGCAGTGTGGGGGGAGAATTACTACTGTGCGGGCAGTGTGGGGGGGGATTACTATGTGCGGGCAGTGTGGGGGGGATTACTATGTGCGGGCAGTGTGGGGGGAGAATTACTACTGTGCGGGCAGTGTGGGGGGGGATTACTATGTGCGGGCAGTGTGGGGGGGATTACTATGTGCGGGCAGTGTGGGGAGGATTACTATGTGCGGGCAGTGTGGGGGGGATTACTATGTGCGGGCAGTGTGTGGGGGGGATTACTATGTGCGGGCAGTGTGGGGGGGGATTACTATGTGCGGGCAGTGTGTGGGGGGGATTACTATGTGTGGGGGGGGATTACTATGTGCGGGCAGTGTGGGGGGAGAATTACTACTGTGCGGGCAGTGTGGGGGGGGATTACTATGTGTGGGGGGGATTAATCTAAGGTTTTATTATTATTACTGGGGGCACTCTAGGTCACATTTATAATTGCTGTAGACACTATAGGGACATTTTTTCTAGTGGGGTCACTATTTTTTCAGCAGTATAGTACCTGGGACATTGGGGAGCACCACGGCACAGTATTGGGGGTGGCAGCAGGATGCCATTGTTGGGACACCAGGATGGGGGGGACGTTTCTGTAACAAACTCTGTAGAGACGAGATGCAGCTGAAAGAATTTGCCATGGTGGTCTGGGTCAAACGGAGGAGAAGAGGAGAGAGAAGGTCTACATGACAGGAGAAGTCCCTGGATGTGACAGGTATGTGGTGCTGTATTCTCCTCCATGTAGAGCCGGCTGCTCATTACTGTGACCTGTGTCTCATCTTCTCCAAGTCTTTTGTATTTTCAATTTGGCGACTAAAAATGTAATTTGGTTCCTAAATTTTTAGACAGTTTAGGAGCCAATGTCTGGAGCCCTGCTGTAAGATGATGTTTATGGAGATTGTGCGTGGCCCAGGCGGACATTTGGCGCTCTGTCTTGGACATCCACATAGTATTTTATGGAGTAGAGATGAGCGAAGCGTGCGTCAGATTATACATCTGCTTTCCCAAAAATCCTACTGTACATAGACCCTTCTCTGTACACAGAATGTATGGGCTCTATGTACAGGATTTGTATGACATTTTTTCCTATGTAGCATCAGAAGTCGCTCTATCCAGAGGTTCTCCTCCGGAATCCAATTGCTAATTGTGTTTTTCTTTTATTTGCTTTACAGCACATCAAGCAGTACTCGGGCACCCGAATTTCCCTTCCTCCGCCCTCTGGCGACACAACGATGGACCAATTACCCTCATTAGTTAAGGCCCTCATGCATCGCCAGAAGGCAGGTAGGATCCGTCCAGCGGATGACGAGGATCTCACAAGGCTCGTTTACGACGCCTTGATGGGATTCACAAATAGAGTTCCCAGATTGGAGGATAATTTGCGTCGTCTTCAGGAGGGGGCGGTGTTGAGGTCGCCAATGAATCCAATGCAACTTTATTTGAATTTGTTAGTCCCTGTGATGGAACAGTTTACGCCTGACCAATTGTTTGAGGCCAGAAGACAAGTAAACTGCGCCTTGTGGCATGTGCAACACCGCCTCACATCCTATCCGCCTTCCCACGCCTATCCCCATGGCCAATCCCTATCCCAGTCCCAAACCACCGAGCTTTTTTCTAGGACGTCCTCCATGACAGCACCCATGGAGGATGTCCTATTGGCTTCTGTTGGGACAGGAAGAGAGACAGTTTAAAAGGCCCCTCCCCCCCCCCTCTCTCCAGTGTTCTTCCTGTCCCTACTGGGATAGGGGGAGTGAGACAGACACCCGCCTATTGAGTTAGGTAGGGAATGGGGCGAGTCTGGTTAGGGGGTGCCTACCTCTCCTCTTCAGACTCTTACAGCCCCCTTTAACCAGCACCCCTCTGGGAAGTGGTCCCCTGGTTTAGTCCCCGGTACCTTTTTTTGGATGGCCGCAAGGATCGGGGACGCCGATGGCGCTTCTCCTGCAGTGAGCTCGGCAGCGGCTCCTGCGCTCCCCTGCACACTAGGCCTGGATTGCCGAGCGCTCCCACGTGACCAGAAGCCTTCCCGCGTCACCGGAAACATGATGGCGGCGCACATCGGCATGCTAGAGACCTCTGCATCAGGAGGTCTCGCATGTCTAGCGGGTCGACTCTTCCTAGGAATGAGTACCCCCGTGAAGAGCAGGAGACGGGCGGACCGGTAAGTAAGACCCTATTTAAATGTCTGATGGCAACCTGGTGAGGTTGCATTATGGAGGTCCAGGTGTCTAACAAGCAGGAGACTTGCTCAGACTCCCCCGTCAAGGCCCCTGCAAGTAGCTTCCCTTTGGGCTTAAGTAGGGGTTTATGGGGAAACTATGACACTAAAAACAGTCTTTATCCTGTTTCCCCCTAGACCACAAAAGAGTCAGGGCACAAATCACACGGAGACCCTAAAAAGAAGGGGAGAAAATGTGCGACCTGCCAGACAAGGCTTCTGGAGCCATATAAAAAACCTTTATGTTCAGAATGCCTTTCCAAAATTCTTAAGGACGAGCAGTCATCTCTACTCTCGGATTTGAGAGCTATCGTAAGAGAGGAGGTACAGGCGGCAACCTCAGGCCAGAACCCAGACCCAGTACCATCTCCCCTCCCCCCCAAAAGAACCAGGATCCAGTTGGACTCTGATTCAGAGGAAGAGGGATTATGTGGTTCAGATGAAATGGAAGATGAGGGCTCAGTGTCTTATCCTCAGGAAGAACAGAGAAGATACTTCTTTTCGTCCGAGGATCTGGACCGCCTACTCACCGCTATTAGACAAACCATGGCTATTGAGGAGGAAAAGGGGCGCTCCGTTGAGGACGAGATGTTCGGCGGCCTAAAAGTCAGGAAAAGAAAGGTCTTCCCAGTAAATAAAAACTTAAAAGACCTTATTACAGAAGAATGGGCAGATGGAGAAAAGAAACTCTTCATTCCCAAAGAATTTAAAAACAGGCTGCGCTTTCATCTGACGGACACTAAACTCTGGGACGAAGTCCCGAAAGAAGATGTCCAGGTGGCCAAAGTAGTGAAAAAGACCTCAATCCCATTTGAGGATTCGTTGCAGCTTAAGGATCCCATGGATCGGAAGTTGGATGGTTTACTGAAAATGTCCTGGGAGTCAGGGGCGACTGCTATTAATACGAACATCGCTGCCACTTCATTTTCCAGAGCCTTAGTCCTATGGATAAATCAGCTGGAGAATCACCTCAGGGCTAAAACATCCAGGGAAGAGAACCTAGAGTCACTCCCTTTGCTAAAGATGGCCTCAAGTTTCCTGGCTGACGCCTCAGCGGAATCTATTAGGTTCGCAGCTAAGTCGCAGACTAACACTGCTAGACGTGCCCTCTGGCTTAAGTCCTGGTCTGGAGACGTGGCGTCTAAAAACAGACTGCTCCATACCCTTCTCTGGCTCCTTTATGTTCGGCCCTGTCTTGGACTCTGTAACGGCATACGAAGGAATGCTCCAAACTCCGAACGGAACCTCACGAATAGCTGCTAGCAGACGAATAGGAAACCACCCAAGCAGCTTACACTCCTAGCAATCAGTCTCTAACAGCATACAGTGAATCCCCCCAAGAACGAGACCAGGCTCCGTGTTGAGGGTCAAGCAGTGGTCACCCAGAGCTGTGTCTTTATTGTTCTTATATACACATTCTTACACATCAGTACCACCCACAGGGTTTTGTAAAACAACCAGTAACCCCGTAAAATACACTCCCACACAAAACCCTCCCCTCTGCCTGTGATACAATTACCTCACACAATGGGTTAATGTAATTATCACAGGCAGGAGAATACACAATGTTACACAATGTCTCCTGTCCTGGAGACAATTGGGTAGTAATCCAATTTATCTCCAAGGGCAGAGGCAAAACTCCATTAGCCACATGGTAGCAAAAGACAATAAGAGACATAAAAATGTTTAACTGTGCAGCTATTGCATAAAACATAGACATTTAACATGTCCCCAGACAGCTCAGGTCTGAGTGCATATTATTAAAGAGGACCTTTCACCAGAAGAAAGCCTCTAAACTGACTATACAGAAGTGTAGAGCGGCGCCCAGGGATCTCCCTGCACTTACTGTTATCCCCGGGCGCCGCTCCGTTCTCCCGTTATAGCCTCCGGTATGTAAGTAGTTAGGCTCCACCCACTTGATCCTGCCGGGCTATGAGCTGAGCGCTGCGATTGGCCAGCGCTACAGCATAGGAGAAGACGACGTCGGCAGGATCAAGTGGGTGGAGCCTAACTACTCACATACCGGAGGCTATAACCGGAGAACGGAGCGGCGCCCGGGGATAACAGTAAGTGCAGCGGGATCCCTGGGCGCCGCTCTACACTTCTGTATAGTCAGTTTAGAGGCTTTCTTCTGGTGAAAGGTCCTCTTTAAGTGAATGGCACTCAGACTTCACGAATACAGTTCAATTGCCATGGAGCCAAATTCGTTCACATAGTCTTTTATATCCGAATGGGCTCCATGGCATAGCTATCTGGGGTATCACTGTTCACATAGGGCAAGTACCAAATGATCTGGCTTTCATGTCTTTGCAGGGGAAAATCAAACAAATCAACATGGGGCCATAGTGTAAAGGAAGCAGACGGGCAACCAGGCTTCTCCAATGCAATGTGGCGAGATTGGTCTCGTCACAGACTCCATCCTCCAAAACGTGGCTGATAACAAAAAAGGGTTTCCTGAAGAAAAATATAAAAAAAACACAGCCCTTTCGTAGAGCCTCTGGCCAAGGTCAGACCAAGTCTTATAGAGGGAAGGGTAAATCAGGTCGTTGGGGTAGGGGAAGTGGATTCCTCTTCAACCCCAATGCCAGCATTGGGAAACAATGACGCCAGACCGGTAGGGGGGAGACTTCGTCACTTTTGGGAAAATTGGAAGCAAGTCACCCACAATCAGTGGATCCTGGACTCCATCAGGGACGGCTTCAGGATAGATTTCCGAAGTCCTCCCCCACAAACCTTCCAGGTGACTCACTTCGAATCTCCTCTCCAACAACAACTTTTGTCAGATGTATAAAAACTTCTGGTTCTAGGAGCCATCACCCAGGTCCCTCTTCTCCAGCATTTCACAGGGCACTACTCAAGACTATTTTTTGTAAAAAAAAAAAAAACGGACGGGTCGGCAAGGGCTATCATCAATTTAAAGGGAACCTGTCACCGGGATTTTGGGTATAGAGCTGAGGACATGGGTTGCTAGATGGCCGCTAGCACATCCGCAATACCCAGTCCCCATAGCTCTGTGTGCTTTTATTGTGTAAAAAAAAAACGATTTAATCCATATGCAAATTATCCTGAGAGGAGTCAGGGCAGGACTCATCTCAGGTTAATTTGCATATGTATCAAATCGGGTTTTTTTACACAATAAAAGCACACAGAGCTATGGGGACTGGGTATTGTGGATGTGCTAGCGGCCATCTAGCAACCCATGTCCTCAGCTCTATACCCAAAATCCCGGTGACAGGTTCCCTTTAAGATCTCTAAACAAGTGGGTGACCTACTACAGGTTCAAGATGGATTCAATAAGGTCCACTACTCCATTGATCCCACCAGGTGCTCTCCTTTACACATTGGATCTCAAGGATGCTTACTACCACATCCCCATACATCCACAACATCAGCAGTACCTAAGATTTGCGGTCAAGTGCAAGGAGCAGATTCTTCACTACCAATTCCAGTGCCTGCCGTTCGGAATTTCATCTGCCCCTCTTTGCGAAGATAGTATCAGAAATGATGGCCTATCTTCACCAGAATCTGATTACAATTGTGCCCTACTTGGACGATTTTCTGCTGATAGCAGATTCAGTACAAAAGCTGGAGGGGGACATCCATCAGACCTTGTCCCTATTCAAAGACCTGGGATGGATTGTAAATTATTTAAAATCTGACCTAATACCGGACACAAGGAAAGAATTCCTGGGGACTCTCCTGGACACGAGGACACAGCACTCCTTTCTGCCGGTGAGGAAACAGGATAAGAGAAAAGATGGAGTCGTTCAAAAGAAAGAGAACCCACTCACTAAGAGAGGCAATGCAAATCCTGGGACTAATGACCTCCTGTATTTCAATTATACCTTGGGCCTAGTTCCACTCCAGGACCCTCCAGGGTCCTTCAGGACAGAATAAAGTCCTCAAATTACCGAGAACTGAAGGCAGTACTGAAGACACTGAAAGCAGCCAAGCACCTTCTCCGAGGTCAGCATGTCAGAGTACTATCAGACATCTGAAAAGACAGGGCGGAACCAGATGCCCGCTCCTTCGGGGGCTAGCGGATCAAATCTTCACGTGCAGAATTGGAAGTTTTGTCCATTTCAGCGACCCATTTGAAGGGGTCTCAAAACTCCAGAGCAGACTTCCTAAGCAGGCACAGAATCGACGCGGGGGAATGGAGCCTGAACTTCAATACTTCAAAACAGTATTACTACTAGCTATCACTTCCGCCCGTAGGATAGGCGAGATACAGGCCCTGTCAGTTAGGGAACCCTTTCTGAAGGTCCTAGATGATGGGATAGTTCTTAAATTGGATCATTCCTTTTTACCCAAGGTTGTCTCAGTGTTTCACAGAGAACAGGAGATAATACTTCCTTCATTTTGTAGCGCTCCCAAAAACATACAGGAGGAACGGTTCCACTGTCTGGATGTCAGAAGAGCAGTTCTCGCCTACATCGAGCGGACGAAACCTTGGAGAAAATCACCAAATCTCTTCATCCAATTCGGGGGTAGAAACAAAGGATGCAAAGCCTCAAAAACCTCTTTAGCCCGCTGGATCAAGGAGACCATCAGGGAATGTTATAGACTACCGGACTTGTCTTGCTCCATATCTTTGAGGTCTCATTCTACCAGAGCCATGGCTACAACCTGGGTGGAAAAAGCAGGAGCGTCCATTGATCAGATCTGCAAGGCCGCAACCTGGTCTTCCTCCACTACCTTTGTCAGAGATTACAGACTAGACTCAGTGGCCAATCAGGACTTAGCTTTTGGCCATAAAGTCCTACAGGCAGTGGTCCTCCCCTAAGATTACGTTCTAAGTTAGTTCTCCATGGGTGCTGTCATGTAGGACGTCCTGGAAACATATATTTAGTTTACCGGTAAATTGCTTTCCAGGAGTCCGGACTGACAGCACCCAGTATTTCCCCCCCCCCCACCCCTTTTTCTTGTACGTTATTTGGTTGGTATTGCTTGTACTGCTACTGTATACGGTGTGAATTAACATTGTTCTCAGAATAAAGATGGGGCAGACTATCCGGTGTAGTAAGTTATAAGAACACTGGAGAGGGGGTGGGGAGGGGCCTTTTAAACGGTCTCTCTTCCTGTCCCAACAGAAGCCAATAGGACATCCTCCATGGGTGCTGTCATTCCGGACTCCTGGAAAGCAATTTACCGGTAATTTCTCACCATTTTTCTCCTCCAACCTCTTTCACCACTCTCTCTTCCCTAGCTCGGCAAACTCCATCTCCTGCCCCATCCTCCACTTTACATACTCCCATTATTGCACTTGCCCCAACGCGCACTTATTTGTCCACAGTGGCAGAACAGCAACAGGACAGAAGGGTCCCAACCCCCCACTCTTCTAGTCCCCCCCCCCGGCCTGTTTTTAGGCAGTTATAAAAAAGTTTTTAAATATGTTTATTAATATTTTCAGATTTTTATATATTAATAAATGTTCTGTTTTTGAAAAAATGTATTGTTCTTGGATTTTTTTTTAAAATGGGTTCTTTTTGAACCCTTACATTTTCCAAGTACTTGTCGCTCCTCCAGCGTGTGGAGATCAATATATGCATAAAGACTCAGTATATGGTATAAAAAAAAAGAATAATTTTGCAAAACAGGTTTTAAAAATCCATAAACACACTACTGTATCCACCCACATAACCAGGCAATCAAACTGCATCTAGGATATATTCAAATTACATACATTTTTAATGATATAAATTGAAATGATTTGGTCCTGCCAGTCCAGTCTTCGTGCAGAGGAGTCTCATCCTGGAAACTGCTACAGTGCTCCGTGGGCCAAATCGCTGTCTTCAGGGATCTGCTCGACGTGTAGCGGCTCTTTTATGAGGAGAAAAAGTGTAGGGTAAAAAATATACATAAACCTCTTGGGGTACTTTCACACTTGCGTTCGGAGCGGATCCGTCTGGTGTCTGTACAGACAGATCCGCTCCTATAATGCAAACGGATCCGTCTGCATAACTGTTTTTTTCAGATCTGATTTTTCACTTAGAATATACTGTCGGATCTGAGTTTACACTAACACAGAGGCGTTCCCATGGTGATGGGGACGCTTCAAGTTAGAATATACTAAAAGAACTGTGTACACGACTGCCCCCTGCTGCCAGACCCCCCCCCCCTCCCTCCCCTGTATTTAACTCATTGGTGGCTATTGCGGCCCCCCTCCCTCCCTCCCCTATATTTAACTCATTGGTGGCCAGTGCGGCCCTCACTCCCCTATATTTAACTCATTGGTGGCCAGTGCGGCCGGCCCCCCCTCCCCCCTATATTTAACTCATTGGTGGCCAGTGCGGCCCCCCCTCCCCATATTTAACTCATTGGTGGCCAGTGCGGCCCCCCCTCCCTCCCTTATATTTAACTCATTGGTGGCCAGTGCGGCCGGCCCCCCCTCTCTCCCCCCCCCCTGTTTTTAACTCATTGGTGGCCAGTGCGGCCGGCCCCCCTCCCTCTCCCCCCTAATTAAAATGACCGACCCCCCCATCATTGGTGGCAGCGGAGAGTTCCGATCGGAGTCCCAGTTTAATCGCTGGGACTCCGATCAGTAACCATGGCAACCAGGACGCTACTGCATTCCTGGCTGCCATGGTTACTTAGCAATTTTAGAAGCATTATACTTACCTGCGATGTCTGTGGCCGGCCAGCGCTCCTCCTACTGGTAAGTGACAGGCCTGTGCTATAAGCAATGCGCCGCACAGACCTGTCACTTACCAGTAGGAGGAGCGGCCGGTCACAGACAGCACAGGTAAGTATAATGCTTCTAAAATTGCTAAGTAACCATGGCAGCCAGGAATGCAGTACCGTCCTGGTTGCCATGGTTACCGATCGGAGCCCCAGCGATTAAACTGGGACTCCGATCGGAACTCTCCACTGCCACCAATGATGGGGTCAGTCATTTTAATTAGGGGGGGGGGGGGGGGGCGGCCGCACTGGCCACCAATGAGTTAAATACAGGGAAGGGGGGGGCCGCACTGGCCACCAATGAGTTAAATGGGGGAGAGGGTCTGCCCTCTGCTGCCTGGCAGCAGGGGGCAGTCATGTACACAGTTCTTTTAGTATATTCTAACTTGAAGCGTCCTCCTCACCATGGGAACACCTCTGTGTTAGAATATACTGTCGGATCTGAGTTTCACGATGTAACTCAAATCCGATGGTATATTCTAACATAGAGGCGTTCCCATGGTGATGGGGACGCTTCAAGTTAAACTATACCATCGGTTTGGAGAAAACTCCGATCCTATGGTATATTAATAGGGACTCCTGACTTTACATAGAAAGTCAATGGGGGACGGATCCGTTTGCAATTGCACCATATTGTGTCAACGTCAAACGGATCCGTCCCCATTGACTTGCATTGTAAGTCAGGACGGATCCGCTTGCCTCCGCACGGCCAGGCGGACACCCGAACGCTGCAAGCTGCGTTCGGGTGTCCGCCTGCTGAGCGGAGGCTGAACGCTGCCAGACTGATGCATTCTGAGCGGATCCGCATCCACTCAGAATGCATTGGGGCAGTACGGATCCGTTCGGGGCCGCTTGTGGGAGCCTTCAAACGGAACTCACAAGCGGAACCCCGAACACAGGTGTGAAAGTAGCCTTACATGTATGTATACTAATGCCAGAAGCCTGACTAATAAACCGGGGAACTGGAATTAGTGATGTGTGAGGAGAATTATGACAGTGGGAATAACTGAGACACGGCTGGATGATAGCTATGACAGTGGGAATAACTGAGACACGGCTGGATGATAGCTATGACAGTGGGAATAACTGAGACACGGCTGGATGATAGCTATGACAGTGGGAATAACTGAGACACGGCTGGATGATAGCTATGACAGTGGGAATAACTGAGACACGGCTGGATGACAGCTATGACAGTGGGAATAACTGAGACACGGCTGGATGATAGCTATGACAGTGTGAATAACTGAGACACGGCTGGATGATAGCTATGACAGTGTGAATAACTGAGACACGGCTGGATGATAGCTATGACAGTGTGAATAACTGAGACACGGCTGGATGATAGCTATGACAGTGGGAATAACTGAGACATGGCAGGATGATAGCTATGACAGTGGGAATAACTGAGACATGGCTGGATGATAGCTATGACAGGGGGAATAACTGAGACACGGCTGGATGATAGCTATGACTGAGCAGTTAATGTACAAGGTTACAGTCTGTTTAGAAAGGATCATCTAAACCGGAGAGGTGGAGGGGTCTGCCTTTATGTAAAGTCCTGTCTGAAGCCCACAGTCCGAGAAGATATAAGTGAGGGACATGGACATGTGGAGTCTCTGTGGGGAGAGATACACTGCTCAAAAAAATAAAGGGAACACAAAAATAACACATCCTAGATCTGAGTTAATTAAATATTCTTCTGAAATACTTTGTTCTTTACATAGTTGAATGTGCTGACAACAAAATCACACAAAAATTAAAAAATGGAAATCAAATTTTTTAACCCATGGAGGTCTGGATTTGGAGTCACCCTCAAAATTAAAGTGGAAAAACACACTACAGGCTGATCCAACTTTGATGTAATGTCCTTAAAACAAGTCAAAATGAGGCTCAGTAGTGTGTGTGGCCTCCACGTGCCTGTATGACCTCCCTACAACGCCTGTGCATGCTCCTGATGAGGTGGCGGACGGTACCTGAGCCACTTGTGTGGGTTGTAGACTCCGTCTCATGCTACCACTAGAGTGAAAGCACTGCCAGCATTCAAAAGTGACCAAAACATCAGCCAGGAAGCATAGGAACTGAGAAGTGGTCTGTGGTCACCACCTGCAGAACCACTCCTTTATTGGGGGTGTCTTGCTAATTGCCTATAATTTCCACCTGTTGTCTATCCCATTTGCACAACAGCATGTGAAATTGATTGTCACTCAGTGTTGCTTCCTAAGTGGACAGTTTGATTTCACAGAAGTGGGATTGACTTGGAGTTACATCGTGTTGTTTAAGTGTTCCCTTTATTTTTTTGAGCAGTGTATATATACTACAGAAGACAGTATGCTGTATATATACTACAGAGGACCGTATACTATGTATATATACTACAGAGGACAGTATGCTGTATATATACTACAGAGGACGGTATAATATATATACAGTCAGGTCCATAAATATTGGGACATGGACACAATTGTAACATTTTTGGCTCTATACACCACCACAATGGATGTGAGATGAAACGGACAAGATGGGCTTTACCTGCAGACTGTCAGCTGTAATGTGATGGGATTTACATCCAAATCAGGTGAACGGTGCAGGAATTACAGCAGTTTCCATATCTGCCTCCCACTTGTTAAGGGACCAAAAGTAATGGGACAGAATAATAATCATAAATCAAACTCTCACTTTTTAATACTTGGTTGCAAATCCTTTGCAGTCAATTACAGCCTGAAGTCTGGAACGCATAGACATCACCAGACGCTGGTCTCATCCCTGGTGATGCTCTGCCAGGCCTCTACTGCAACTGTCTTCAGTTCCTGCTTGTTCTTGGGGCATTTTCCCTTCAGTTTTGTCTTCAGCAAGTGAAATGCTCAATCGGATTCAGGTCCGGTGATTGACTTGGCCATTGCATAACATTCCACTGCTTTCCCTTAAAAAACTCTTTGGTTGCTTTTGCAGTATGCTTTGGGTCATTGTCCATCTGCACTGTGAAGCGCCGTCCAATGAGTTCTGAAGCATTTGGCTGAATATGAGCAGATAATATTGTCTGAAACACTTCAGAATTCATCCTGCTGCTTCTGTCAGCAGTCACATTATCAATAAATACAAGAGAAGCAGTTCCATTGGCAGCCATACATGCCCACGCCATGACACTACCACCACCATGCTTCACTGATGAGGTGGTATGCTTAGGATCATGAGCAGTTCCTTTCCTTCTCCATACTCTTCTCTTCCCATCACTCTGGTACAAGTTGGTCTTGGTCTCATCTGTCCATAGGATGTTGTTCCAGAACTGTGAAGGCTTTTTTAGATGTCGTTTGGCAAACTCTAATCTGGCCTTCCTGTGTTTGAGGCTCACCAATGGTTTACATCTTGTGGTGAACCCTCTGTATTCACTCTGGTGAAGTCTTCTCCTGATGGTTGACTCTGACACACATACACCTACCTCCTGGAGAGTGTTCTTGATCTGGCCAACTGTTGTAAAGGGCGTTTTCTTCACCAGGGAAAGAATTCTTCGCTCATCCACCACAGTTGTTTTCCGTGGTCTTCCGGGTCTTTTGGTGTTGCTGAGCTCACCGGTGAGTTCCTTCTTTTTAAGAATGTTCCAAACAGTTGTTTTGGCCGCGCCTAATGTTTTTTCTATCTCCCTGATGGGTTTGTTTTGTTTTTTTCAGCCTAATGATGGCTTCACTGATAGTGACAGCTCTTTGGATATCATCTTGAGAGTTGACAGCAACAGATTCCAAAAGCAAATAGCAGACTGGAAATGACCTCTGGACCTTGTATCTGCTCATTGCAATTGGGATAATGAGGGAATAACACACACCTGGCCATGGAACAGCTGAGAAGTCAATTGTCCCAATACTTTTGGTCCCTTGGGAGGCACGTATGAAAAAGTGGGAGGCACGTATGAAAACTGTTGTAATTCCTGCACCGTTCACCTGATTTGGATGTAAATACCTCAAATTACAGCTGACAGTCTGCAGGTAAAGCACATCTTGTTAGTTTCATTTCAAATCCATTGTGGTGGTGTATAGAGCCAAAAATTTTATAATTGTGTCGATGTCCCAATATTTATGGACCTGACTGTGTGTGTGTATATATATATATATATATATACTAGTGGACAGTATGCTGTGTATATACAGTTGCAAGAAAAAGTATGTGAACCCTTTGGAATTATATGGATTTCTGCACAAATTGGTCATAAAATGTGATCTGATCTTCATCTAAGTCACAACAATAGACAATCACACTCTGCTTAAACTAATAACACAAAGAGTTAAATGTTAACATGTTTTTATTGAACACACCATGTAAACATTCACAGTGCAGGTGGAAAAAGTATGTGAACCCCTAGACTAATGACATCTCCAAGAGCTAATTGGAGTGAGGTGTCAGCCAACTGGAGTCCAATCAATGAGATGAGATTGGAGGTGTTGGTTACAGCTGCCCTGCCCTATAGAAAACACACACCAGTTCTGGGTTTGCTTTTCACAAGAAGCATTGCCTGATGTGAATGATGCCTTGCACAAAAGAGCTCTCAGAAGACCTACGATTAAGAATTGTTGACTTGCATAAAGCTGGAAAGGGTTATAAAAGTATCTCCAAAAGCCTTGCTGTTCATCAGTCCACGGTAAGACAGATTGTCTATAAATGGAGGACGTTCAGCACTGCTGCTACTCTCCCTAGGAGTGGCCGTCCTGTAAAGATGACTGCAAGAGCACAGCGCAGACTGCTCAATGAGGTGAAGAAGAAGAATCCTAGAGTGTCAGCTAAAGACTTACAGAAGTCTCTGGCATCTGCTAACATCCCTGTTAGTGAATCTACGATACGTAAAACACTAAACAAGAGTGGATTTCATGGGAGGACACCACAGAGGAAGCCACTGCTGTCCAAAAAAACGGAATGCCATGCGGTTTTTGGAAGGCAGATTTTGCTGGACTGGTTTTTTGACACCGTGTCCCATTTAAAGCCCCCCTGATGCACCCCTAGAGTAGAAACTCCAAAAAAGTGACCCCATTTTAGAAACTACGGGATAGGGTGGCAGTTTTGTTGGTACTAGTTTAGGGTACATATGATTTTTGGTTGCTCTATATTACACTTTTTGTGAGGCAAGATAACAAGAAATAGCTGTATTGGCACCGTTTTTATTTTTTGTTATTTACAACAATCATCTGAGAGGTTAGATCATGTGGTATTTTTATAGACCAGGTTGTCACGGACGCGGCGATACCTAATATGTATACTTTTTTTTTTATTTATGTAAGTTTTACACAATGATTTCTTTTTTGAAACAAAAAAAATCATGTTTCAGTGTTTCCATAGTCTGAGAGCCATAATTTTTGGGTGATTATCTTAGGTAGGGTATGATGTTTGCGGGATGAGATGAAGGTTAGATTGGCACTATATTGGGGTGCATATGACTTTTTGATCGCTTGCTATTACACTTTTTGTGATGTAAGGTGACAAAAAATGGTTTATTTAGCACAGTTTTTATTTTAAATTTTTTACGGTGTTCATCTGAGGGGTTGTTAGGTCATGTGGTATTTTTATAGAGCCGGTCGATATGAACGCGGCGATACCTAATATGTATACTTTTTTTTATTTATGTAAGTTTTACACAATAATAGCATTTTTGAAACAAAAAAAATGATGTTTTAGTGTCACCATATTCTGAGCCATAGATTTTTTTATTTTTTGGGCGATTGTCTCAGGTAGGGGCTCATTTTTTGCGGGATGAGGTGACGGTTAGATTGGTACTATTTTGGTGGGCAAACGCCTTTTTGATCGCTTGCTGTTGTACTTTTTGTGATGTAAGGTGACAAAAAAATTGTTTATTTAGCAGTTTTTATTTTTTACGGTGTTCATCTGAGGGGTTAGGTCATGTGATATATTTATAGAGCGATACGGACGCCGCGATACCTAATATGTCTACTTTTTTTTTTTCCTATTTTTTTTACCATTTTTTTTACTTTATTTGGGGAAAATGACGTTTTTGTATATTTTTACTTGAAACTTTTAATTTTTGGGGGGAAAACTTTATTTTTTAAACTTTTTTTTTACTTTATTTTTTGTCCCACTTTGGGACTTCAACATTTGGAGGTATATTGGAGTGATACTGTGTGTATTACTCATACAGCTTCCGGGGGGCTGCATCTCATAGGCTCGTCACCGAAAGGCAGCGCGATGCCTTCCTTAGACATCGCGCTGCCTTCCTTAGACATCGCGCTGCCTTCCTTAGACATCGCGCTGCCTTCCTTAGACATCGCGCTGCCTTCCTTAGACATCGCGCTGCCTTCCTTAGACATCGCGCTGCCTTCCTTAGACATCGCGCTGCCTTCCTTAGACATCGCGCTGCCTTCCTTAGACATCGCGCTGCCTTCCTTAGACATCGCGCTGCCTTCCTTAGACATCGCGCTGCCTTCCTTAGACATCGCGCTGCCTTCCTTAGACATCGCGCTGCCTTCCTTAGACATCGCGCTGCCTTCCTTAGACATCGCGCTGCCTTCCTTAGACATCGCGCTGCCTTCCTTAGACATCGCGCTGCCTTCCTTAGACATCGCGCTGCCTTCCTTAGACATCGCGCTGCCTTCCTTAGACATCGCGCTGCCTTCCTTAGACATCGCGCTGCCTTCCTTAGACATCGCGCTGCCTTCCTTAGACATCGCGCTGCCTTCCTTAGACATCGCGCTGCCTTCCTTAGACATCGCGCTGCCTTCCTTAGACATCGCGCTGCCTTCCTTAGACAGCGCGATTCCTTCCTTAGACATCGCGCTGCCTTCCTTAGACATCGCGCTGCCTTCCTTAGACATCGCGATTCCTTCCTTAGACATCGCGCTGCCTTCCTTAGACAGCGCGATTCCTTCCTTAGACATCGCGCTGCCTTCCTTAGACATCGCGCTGCCTTCCTTAGACAGCGTGATTCCTTCCTTAGACATCGCGCTGCCTTCCTTAGACATCGCGCTGCCTTCCTTAGACATCGCGCTGCCTTCCTTAGACATCGCGCTGCCTTCCTTAGACAGCGCGATTCCTTCCTTAGACATCGCGCTGCCTTCCTTAGACATCGCGCTGCCTTCCTTAGACATCGCGCTGCCTTCCTTAGACATCGCGCTGCCTTCCTTAGACAGCGCGATTCCTTCCTTAGACATCGCGCTGCCTTCCTTAGACATCGCGCTGCCTTCCTTAGACATCGCGCTGCCTTCCTTAGACATCGCGCTGCCTTCCTTAGACATCGCGCTGCCTTCCTTAGACAGCGCGATTCCTTCCTTAGACATCGCGCTGCCTTCCTTAGACATCGCGCTGCCTTCCTTAGACATCGCGCTGCCTTCCTTAGACAGCGCGATTCCTTCCTTAGACAGCGCGATTCCTTCCTTAGACATCGCGCTGCCTTCCTTAGACATCGCGCTGCCTTCCTTAGACATCGCGCTGCCTTCCTTAGACATCGCGCTGCCTTCCTTAGACATCGCGCTGCCTTCCTTAGACATCGCGCTGCCTTCCTTAGACATCGCGCTGCCTTCCATGCCATCGGGTCACCCCTACAGCCGCATGCGGACCCGAAGGCACCGCCGCCCGCAACCGCTGGATAGGGTAAATGCCGCAAACCGCAGGTCTGAATTGACCTGCGGTTTGCGGTGATCGCCAACACGGGGGGGTCACGGGACCCCCCGGCGTTGTGACAGGATGCCCGCTGAATGATTTTAGCAGACATCCTGTTGCGATTAACCGCCGCCGCGCCGCAATCGCGATTCAAACTTAGGACGTACCGGTATGCCCTAAGTCCTTAAGGGGTTAATCCAGAAGTCCATGTCAGATTTCTCGCACATCTTTATCGGAGGATCCGTCAGACGTCTTCGTGGCAGATGTGATCAGGATAGCTGAGCTTACTGCACTTTTATCTCCAGTTAAAAGCCACGTTTTCTAATGTTTTCTAAACAATGAAGGAAAGGCTGCGCTGGCATGATCAGCTGATCAGTGGGGGTGCTGGGTGATAGGTCATCAATATTAACCCCTTAAGGACCTTTGACGTAGCTGTGCGTCATTGGTCCGGTCCCTAAACATGGCGCCCACTCGCTTGTGCAGCGGGCGCCTAAGCCGTGGGGTCTCTGCTATTTTAAATAAGCCATAAGGCTGATCACATACATCTTACCTTTCAGATGCCTTGGTCAAATGTGACCACGGCATTTGCGCAGGTCGGGCGCTTCCGGTCCGGTAACAGCGCTCCTCGGCAGAGATCGGGAAGCCTGTTACCCTGCGCTAATTGACGGGAGCCTCAAGCAGGAATCCGTGTCAATTAGATGTATATACCAATACAGGCCACCAGGTGGCAGGCTTGTATAGTGCAAAAGAAGTCTTTACTGATGAATATTTACCCATCAACAAGACTATGGGCAATCAGATGATTGGCAGTTATTGTCACCCAAGGTGACCGTAAAAAAGTCTTTACAAATATAAAAAACAAACTAAAAGTTCAAATCACCCCCCTTTCCTTAACCACTTAAGGACCACAGGTTTATACCCCCCTAAAGACCAGGCCCTTTTTTACACTTCTGCACTTCACAACTTTCACCGTTTATTGCTCGGTCCTACAACTTACCACCCAAATGAATTTTACCTCCTTTTCTTCTCACTAATACAGCTTTCATTTGGTGGTATTTCATTGCTGCTGACATTTTTCGTTTAATCAAAATAGGCCGCAATTTTCTCATAAAAAGTGTATTTTTAACTTTCTCTGGTTAAATTGTTCAAATATAATTACATTTCTATACAAGTTTGTGTCAGAATTTATTGTGCTACATGACTTTGATAAAAAAAAAATGCAATAAGTGTATATTTATTGGTTTGGGTAAAAGTTATAGCGTTTACAAACTATGGTACAAAAAAAATAAAAAATCTCCCACGGACTCACTATGCCCCTCAGTGAATACCTTGGGGTGTCTACTTTCCGAAATGGGGTCCTTTGTGGGGTGTGTTTACTGTTCTGGCATTTTGGTCGGGGCTAAATTGTGAGCAACCATGTAAAGCCTAAAGGTACTCGTTGGAATATGGGCCCCTTTACGCACCTAGGCTGCAAAAAAGTGTCACACATCTGGTATCGCCGTACTCAGGAGAAGTTGGGGAATGTGTTTTGGGGTGTCTTTTTACATATACCCATGCTGGGTGAGAGAAATATCTCTGTAAATTGACAACTTTGTATAAAAAAAATGGAAAAAGTTGTCATTTACAGAGATATTTCTCTCACCCAGCATGGGTATATGTAAAAATACACCCCAAAACACATTCCCCAACTTCTCCTGAGTACGGCGATACCACATGTGTCACACTTTTTTGCAGCCTAGGTGCGCAAAGGGGCCCAAATTCCAATGAGTACCTTTTAGGGGGGCATTTTTAGGCATTTGGATTCCAGACTTCTTCTCACGCTTTAGGGCCCCTAAAATGCCAGGGCAGTATAACTACCCCACATGGGACCCCATTTTGGCACAAGTTAGCGGAAATTGATATATATATTTTTTTTTCTCACAAAGTCTCCCTTTCCGCTAACTTGGGACAAAAATTCCAATCTTTCCTGGCCTCAATAAGCCCCTCAGCGAATACCTTCGGGTGTCTTCTTTCCAAAATGGTGTTATTTGTGGGGTGTTTGTACTGCCCTGGCATTTGAGGGTCTCCGCAATCATTACATGTATGCCCAGCATTAGGAGTTTCTGGTATTCTCCTTAGGCCTCAAGCACACGACCGTTGTTTGGGTCCGCATCCGAGCCACCGTTTTGGCGGCTCGGATTTGGACCCATTCATTTCAATGGGGCCGCAAAAGATGCGGACAGCACTCTGTGTGCTGTCCGCATCCGTGGCTCCGTTCCACGGCCCCGCTAAAAAAATATAACATGTCCTATTCTTGTCCGCGCTTTGCGGACAAGAATAGGCATTTATATTGCCGGCGCGCGTTCTGTTCCGCAAATTGCGGAAGTCAACATGGGGGCGCCTTCCGTTTTTTGCGGACCGCAAAAAACGGCACGGTCGTGTGCATGAGGCCTTATATTGAGCATACGGGTAATGAGATTTTTTTTTCCGTTCTGCCTCTGGGCTGAAAGAAGAAATGAACGGCACAGATTTCTTCATTCGCATCGATCAATGTGGATGAAAAAATCTCTGCCCAAAAATGTGCAAAAAAAAAAAAAAAGCTGCGATCGCTAATAAAGATCCAAAAAGCTCAAAAGTGATCTTTATAGCGCCGCAGCGATTTTACGGTGTTTTTGCAATGATCAGAAAAAAAACATTTCTGTCACTGCGGTGGGGCGGACTGAACGCAAGTGTGCGCACAAGATCAGGCCTGATCGGGCGAACACTGCGTTTTTTGTAGCGCCTAAGGTGACCCTAATGTACTGATAGAGATCTGATTGCGATCCGTCCTGATCACTTCCAGATACTATATAGCACTAGTGCTGATTAGTGACAGCGATGACGCTAATCAGTGACTGCTGTGCGGTGGGCGCTAACTACCTAACAAGTAGCTAACTGGCGGTGATAAGTGACCCTTAGGCCCCCATTCACACGTACGCAATTCTGTTCTGCATTTTGCGGAACGGAATTGCGGACCCATTCATTTTTATGGAGACAGACTTTGTCCCGCTCGGATCCGGAATTGCGGATCTGCACTTCCGGGTCCGCACTTCCGTTCCGCAAAAATATAGAACATGTCCTATTCTTGTCCGCAATTGCGGACAAGAAAAGGCATTTTCTATATAGTTCTGGCAATGTGCGGATCCGCAAAACACATACGGACCTCTGAATGGAGCCTTACAGGGGGGTGATCAGGGAGTCTATATGGGGTGATCAGGGGTTAATAAGGGGTTAATAAGTGACGGGGGGGGGGGTGTAGTGTAGTGTTTGGTGCTACTTATTACTGAGCTACCTGTGTCCTCTGGTGGTCGATCCAAACAAAGGGGACCACCAGAGGACCAGGTAGCAGGTATATTAGACGTTGTTATCAAAACAGCATCTAATATACCTGTTAGGGGTTAAAAAAATCGCATCTCCAGCCTGCCAGCGAACGATCGCCGCTGGCAGGCTGGAGATCCACTTGTTTACTTTGCGATCCTGTGAACGCGCGCGCCTGTGTGCGCGCTTTCACAGGAAATCTCGGGTCTCGCGAGATGACTCCTATTGGCGTCATCGAGACCTGAGAGAGCCGCTGCATTCACGACTTTCGGCGTTAGTGTGACGGCAAGCGGTTAAAATAAAAATACTTAACCAATAAAAAAAATTGACCATCACGGGCATCGCCGCATGCAGAAATGCCCATACTATCAAAATATAACTATATTAATGGCATAGCAGGAAAAAACATAAAAACAGCCATTTTGCCATTTTTTGTCACTTCAACGACCCAATCATTATTTTTATAAAAAGTCGCACACACTTAATATTGGTATCACTGAAAAGAAAAGATTGTCCCGCAAAAAATGAGCCCTCACACAGCCCGTACACACAAATACAAAAAAGTTATAAAAGTTTTTTTTTCAGTATTAAAACGCAAGAAAAATGATACAAGTGTGGTATCGTTGGAACGGTACTGACCTGGAGAATGAAGATAACAGGTCATTTTTACCGCATAGTGTACAGTGTAAAAAAAATAAAAAAATAAACCTTTATCAGAATTGCGTTTTTTCCCAATTCTACCCCATTTGGAATTTTTTCCCCGCTTCCTACTACATGGTATGCAACCGTAAATGGTGCCATTAGAAAGTACAACTTATACCACAAAAAATAAGCCCTCATAAGGCTATGTGAATGGAAAAATAAAAAAGTTAGGACTATGGGAACGCGGGGAGGGAAAAATGAAAATGGAAAATACCAGGGTCCTGAAGGCGTTAAAATCCCGAAAAAACCCTTTAAAACCCTTTATCAAGCTGGTGGCAGCAGGCACCATAAATATGGCTGGCTTAATCCTAACCCTAAATTATTTTGCACCTTTAAATGTTTTTCGATTACTAATAAATGCCACTTTTATCCTCTTAGAAAGCACCCATCCGCTGTCTATATAGATGGTGTAGAGAGAAGGAGAGTTCGCGTATGGTTCTTCAATCTGCTCTCAATACCCCATAATGAGAAAGTGAGAACAGAATTTTAGACATTTTTTCAAATGTATTTAAAGGAAACCCTAACACTTGGCCTGGACACAAGGGTCCTAACTCCGTTTGACGGCGGTACAGAGACCCGTCTCTACGGGGATGGGCCTCGCGGAGGTGTAATTCTTTATGTCTGAAGTCTTGCGAGTCTTTGTTGGATAACTTCAGACTTCGATTATTCAACTTTAAACCATTTTAAAACTGGGATCCGAAGTTGGCTTCGGTATCAGGTACCAACCGGTACCAAAGCAGACTTCGTATCCCAGTTTTAAAATGGTTTCCAAGTTGAATCATCGAAGTCCGAGTCTTGCGAGACTTCGGACATAACACATTTCTCCTCTGCGAAGCCCATACATTTGAATGCTGTACGGAGATTGGTCTTGAACTAGCGACTTCAGATCTATGATCCATAGCTTGATTCGCTCAACACTAGTCCTTACATTAACCCTTTACACTAGACATTTAGCTGTGGGTCGCCTGTCACATGTTTCTACACCTTGATTGGAGTGATCGGTGGTAAATTCAGTGGACTGGACAGGATTTGGAAAGACACAGCCCTGTCTGTATAAGATCTCACAGTGGGCAATGCATATCAGAGCAAAAACCAAGCCATGAGGAGGAGACAACTGCCTGTAGAGCTCGGAGACAGAACTTTGTGGAGGCTCAGATCTGGACAAGGGGACAAAGACATTTCTGCTGCACTGTCAGCTCCCAAGAGCACAGTGCCCTCCAGAATTCTTATATGGAGGAAGTTTGGAACAACCAGGACTCCTCCTAGCGCTGCCCCCCCCCCCCCCCCCCCCCCCCCCAAACTAAGTAATCGAGTGAGAAGGGGCCTTGGTAAGAGAGGAACATAAAGGTCACTCTAGCTGAGCTCCAAAGATCCTGTGTTCAGAAGGGAGAAACTTTCAGAAGGTCAGCCATCACTGCAGCCTCCACCAATCCGGCAGATGGCCAAAAAGAAGCCTCTCCTCAGTAACATACACATGAAAGCTGCCTGGAGTTTATGAAAAAGCATCCAAAGGACTCTCAGACTGTGAGAAACGAGATTCTCTGCAACTTTTTGGCCTCAAATCTAAGTGTCATGTCTGGAAGAAACCAGTCACTGTTGCCAATACCATCCCTACAGTGAAGCATAGTGGTGGCAGCATCATACTGGGAGACTGGTCAGGGGGTGGAAGGAAACCTGAGTGAGCAAAGTACAGAGATATTCTTAATGAGAACCTGATCCAGAGCACTCTGGACCTCAGACCGGGCTGAAGGTTCTGATCCAGAGCACTCTGGACCTCAGACCGGGCTGAAGGTTCTGATCCAGAGCACTCTGGACCTCAGACCGGGCTGAAGGTTCTGATCCAGAGCGCTCTGGACCTCAGATCGGGCTGAAGGTTCTGATCCAGAGCACTCTGGACCTCAGACCGGGCTGAAGGTTCTGATCCAGAGCGCTCTGGACCTCAGACCGGGCTGAAGGTTCTTGTAACGGACCGTTTCAGCAGACAAGGGGTTAAAATCCGTTTAGGCGATAAGCCCCTTTCTGAGAGACAGGCACAGCTACTGCAGAACACCAACTCCCGAACTGGATACAAAGTAGCACTCCAAACTGGAACCTCACGAATAGCTGCTAGCAGACGAACAGGGATCAGCTTACACTCCTGGCAATCAGTCTCTAACAGCATACAGTGAATCCCCCCAATAACGAGACAAGGCTCCGTGTTGAGGGTCAAGCAGTGGTCTGACTGTACTTCACGTACAGCCTCTTTTATTCATAAACCACAAACATAGTACTGCCCACAGGGGTTTGAAATACAACCAATCAGTAATTTACAACACATACAATGTAACTACAGCAACCAATCGTTCACGCCCCCAGAGGACCAGAATGAAGACTGACATAGGACAACATATCCCCACAATGCATCATGGTTTCCTCCTCTCTGTCCAGACAACCTGAAGAGCAATCCAATTATCTCTCAGGACAAAGGGAGATCGCCAATACACATGTGAGGACAACAGAACAGACCTCACCATTTAAACACACAATGGGACAATGGCACAATAGAAACACACCCGCATATTCCTCCCAAGCTGACAAGTTACACTTATTATAAATTGTTACAACTTTGTGAGTTTACATTGGCCATACATATAACTTACATCAATTTAAACAGTATAACGTGGGGACAAACCTATCCAAAATTCACTTGAATCGGTTCAGGGGTTTAAAAGTTAGTATATGGCCCATAATCCTGGGGCAAGAGGCCAGCAGCCAGTCCTCTCCAAAACCCAGTGGCGAGGTTGGTTTTGCCACACATCCCCCCCCCAGGGAAGACTAACCAGATACCTGACCTCACGCCGGTCGGTACCTGAGTTAGTCTGGCAGCCCACCCACAACCCAATACTGGACCTGTTGAATTTAGTAGCCTGTCTCTGTCCAGTGAGTCCACCAAGGTTATGTTGGAAGCTGGTACTCCCGGTCTCTGTGTTGCTCCCCGGCTTGGAGTGGAGGTTGCTTTGTGTGCAGGGATCAGCGGTACTCTGCCCTGGTGCCAGCGCTACCACGGAAGAAGCCTGGTTGGAGCCTGGTTGTTGGAGGGGGAGACCGACTGTCTCTACCCCCTGTGCTGTAAGTGCAGAGACCACGGTCCCATCTGCACTGTTGTGGGGCTTACTGTCTCCCCCTGGTGCGTTAAGCTGCCGCTGGGGAGAGGGGGTAATGAGCTCCTCTCCCATACATACTTCCAGCCGCTGGGGAGGGCGACCGACCGTCTCCGCTCCCAATACAGTGTCCTGCTGCTGGGGAAAGGAGACTGGGCTCTCTATTCCCTGCTGGACACTCTGCCGCTGGGGGACAGGACCGACTGTCTCTGCCCCCTGGAACTCCGCCTGCCGCTGGGGAATGGAGACTGGGCTCCCAATTCCCAAAAAATCATGCTGCTGCTGGGGGGCAGGAACAACTACCTCTGCCCCCTGTAACTCCGCCTGCCGCTGAGGAGGGAGGACGCTGCTCTCCTCTCCCTGCACTTCACACTGCCGCTGGGGAATGGAGACTGGGCTCCCAATTCCCTGCAATTCACACTGCCGCTGGGGAATGGAGACTGGGTCTGTCACCTTACTGTCCTGCTGAGCCTTCTCACTGGCGTGGAACAGCTGCTGGTAGCCCTGTTCCAGCTCCATCTCCCGGGTCACCAGGTGGACCAGGTCCTGCTCAATCTCATGAGTGTCGTCCCAGTCATACCTGCTCTCCCTCCATTCCAAGAGATCATGGAACCGGGCTTGTGTAGGGCTCCCAAACTCCAGCTCTGAAAAGGTCTCCCATAACAAGCCAGGACCATCAAACTCCTCTCCCTCCGGCTTGTCATGCTCAGCTGTCCTGGGTAGGTACTGTGCCCCATACCACCAGAGCGCCTGGTAGGCATCTTCCAGCCACAGCTCTCGCCATGCTAGGAGTTCCAATTCCTTTACCCATTCCTCCCGGGGCTGCTCTCCCAGGAAGGGCATCCGCAGGGCTACTCGCTTCTGCAACCGCTGGTCTTCCGTGGGGAGTCTCTCGTCCTGCATATACTCCACAATACCCAGTACCTGGTACCAGATGCCTTTGCGGACTGCATCTCGGTCATCCATGACACCCTCATCGTACTCCACTGCTGTTTCCATTCTGGTGCTGTCAGGGTCGCTGTACTGGGACATGCGTTGCCCTCAAATTGTAATTCCAGGGAATGATGTTTCTTTGTAGCTGTCCTTCTGGGCTGTGGGAACGATCCCACTGCTGCCACCAATGTAACAGACCGTTTCATCAGACAAGGGGTTAAAATCCGTTTAGGCGATAAGCCCCTTTCTGAGAGACAGGCACAGCTACTGCAGGACACCAACCTCCCGAACTGGATACAAAGTAGCACTCCAAACTGGAACCTCACGAATAGCTGCTAGCAGACGAACAGGGATCAGCTTACACTTCTGGCAATCGGTCTTCTAACAGCATACAGCGGATCCC
This sequence comes from Bufo bufo, assembly GCF_905171765.1. Lineage (NCBI taxonomy): Eukaryota > Metazoa > Chordata > Amphibia > Anura > Bufonidae > Bufo > Bufo bufo. Next base: position 842,650,880 of record NC_053389.1, on the reverse strand, counting down.
CCCAATAACGAGACAAGGCTCCGTGTTAAGGGTCAAGCAGTGGTCTGACTGTACTTCACGTACAGCCTCTTTTATTCATAAACCACAAACATAGTACTGCCCACAGGGGTTTGAAATACAACCAATCAGTAATTTACAACACATACAATGATACAACAGCAACCAATCGTTCACGCCCCCAGAGGACCAGAATGAAGACTGACATAGGACAACATATCCCCACAATGCATCATGGTTTCCTCCTCTCTGTCCAGACAACCTGAAGAGCAATCCAATTATCTCTCAGGACAAAGGGAGATCGCCAATACACATGTGAGGACAACAGAACAGACCTCACCATTTAAACACACAATGGGACAATGGCACAATAGAAACACACCCGCATATTCCTCCCAAGCTGACAAGTTACACTTATTATAAATTGTTACAACTTTGTGAGTTTACATTGGCCATACATATAACTTACATTAATTTAAACAGTATAACGTGGGGACAAACCTATCCAAAATTCACTTGAATCGGTTCAGGGGTTTAAAAGTTAGTATATGGCCCATAATCCAGGGGCAAGAGGCGGATAAACAGGCCTCTCCAAAACCCAGTGGCGAGGTTGGTTTCGCCACAGTTCTGATCCAGAGCACTCTGGACCTCAGACCGGGCCGAAGGTTCATCTTTAGAGTTGAGCGGACACCTGGATGTTCGGGTTAGACGGGTTCGTCCGAACTTCACTAAAAAGTTCGAGTTCGGTACCCGAACTTGACCCAAACTTGAACCCGAACCCCATTGAAGTCAATGGGGACCCGAACTTTTGAGCACTAAAATGGCTGTAAAAATGTTATGGAAAGGGCTAGAGGGCTGCAAATGGCGTCAACATGTGGTTAAGAGAATGGCAAGTGCGCTGCAAACCAATGTGGATAGGGAAATGACTACAAATAACATAAAATACGTGAAAATAAAAAATAATAATCTTGATCTAGGAGGACGAGGTCCATATGGAGTAGGAGGTTGAGGTGGCGGTGTAGGTGGAAGCGGCGCTGGAGGAGGTAACCTACACTGCTTTTTGGTTTTAAATTTAATTTTTAAAATTGGAGTGCACCCCAAAACATTGGGAAATATAACCTGTGATAACGCCCTCCAGCCGTGCTAAACACACGTTCAGACAATACACCAGCTGCAGGGCAGGCCAGCACCTCCAAGGGGTAAAGGGCAAGCTCAGGCCATGTGCCCAATTTGGAGACCCAGAAGTTGCAGGGGCTGACCCCTGTCAGTCAGTTCATGTAGGCGTGTGCACACTTACTGCTCCACCATGTTGCACGTCCCCGTGATGTCCACCATCCATTTGGATATCTGCTCTATCAACTTTCGATGTTCTTTTCTGCGCCTACCATGGTGATTACGAGTGGCGGAGAATCAGGGTTCCACCCCGGAGAGGGAGCGTGAGAAAGAGAGACCACATCCAAGGGAGGTCAATGGATGAAATTTGATTGCGATCGAGCGGAAATGTGGGAGAAACTATTAAAACGGAAGAATCGAAGGAAAGGAGGGGGTGCGCGGCAATTACCCACTCCCGACTCGGGGAGGTAGTGACGATAAAGAACAATACAGGACTCTTAGGGTTCCCTGTTATTAGAATGATTAATAAAAGATTATTGTCACGGGTATCAAGATAGAGCGGAGGTGAACCCCCTGAGCTGCCACCCTGTCCCTGCCTACTTGCACCACCCGCCCTAGGTGACGGAACGCAACTGGGCGAAAGTCCCTAACCTACTAAGTGCAAGCAGAGAGAAAGAGACAGCAGGGAAGAGGACAGCCACTGAGAAGTTACAATAAGCGGACAAGAGATAGAACAAAAACGGAAGGCGAGGCGGGTCAACTAGCCGAGGTCAGTCCAGGAGGTCACATCAGAACAAGGGATAAGGCAAAGACAAATCCGTAAACAAGCCGAGGTCAAAATACGAGAGGTAGCGTCAAGGTACAGGGAGCAGGCAGAAGAGGTGTCAAGAGGCAGATCAAGGTTCAATTCCAGAGGTAGCTTAATAACAATAAAGTACACAGCCTATAGGACGAAAATCACAGGCAACCTGTAGCCAGCAGGCCGCCTGTATTTATAGTGGGGAGTGAGTGTCATGTGACGTGGCCAGCGTCACATGACCGACAGCCAGACAAGTCGAGCACCGAGTGATCAGCTCGGCGCTCAAGGCAGACTTAGGAGCAAGGAGCCTCCCAGCTAGCAAAGCCGCCCTGGGAACGAGGCCAAACACAGATCCGCGCTCCCGAAGCGAAGCAGCAGGTCTGCGGCTGATGGGAGACCGAGTGCACCTGCAGCACCCCGTTACAATTATAGGGAATGTCACTGGGGTATTTTTGATTTGGAAATGTTAGCCAGGAGAGGCCCTGCTGCCGCTTTGTTGACTCTAGATAACTTCTGCCTGATCGCACGTCCCCGTGACGTCCACCATCCAATTGGATATCTTCTCTATCAACTTTCGATGTTCTTTTCTGAGCCTACCATGTTGATCACGGTTATCGGCGAATCAGGGTTCCACGCCGGAGAGGGAGCGTGAGAAAGAGAGACCACATCCAAGGGAGGTCAATGGCTGCAATGTGATCGAGCAGAAATATGGGACAAGTTGTTAAAAATTAAGCATTGAATGAAAGGAGGTGTCGCGCATCAATTAAAGAAGAATTTTTGAGATTTAAGTCCCTGTCACCTATGCAGAGCAGGGGTTTAATCACGGAAAAATGGTCAAATGTCACCCAAGAATGTGATAGACAAATTCTTTTTTTTTTTTTTTTTACCTGTCTACTAGGTACAGCCGGGGTATGTCACAGCCAAAAATTGGTGAATTTCACCCAAAAATGTAACAGACAAATTAGTGAAATGACATAAAATAAAACCCGTACAAATTAAAAAAATTTAATTGGATTTATGAGGTGGAGTTCCATATGGAGTAGGAGTTTGAGGAGGCGGTGGAAGTAGCAGTGGAGGTGGAAGCGGCGGTGGAGGAGGACGAGATAGCCAACACTGGCTTTTGGATTTAATTTAATTTTGTAAAATTAGGGTAGACTCCAAAAGTGTGAAATATCCAAAATACAAGAATGAGCGATTGCGCTGCAGTATAACAATGGCTGCTTAGTGCCGGTATACATGTCTATTCTGCACAAGGTACGGACAAGTCCTCAGGGATCCAGGCCTGGTTCATTTTAATGACCGTGAGCTTGTCCACGTTGGCTGTGGACAGGCGGCTGCACTGGTCTGTGATGACGCCCCCAGCCGTGCTAAACACACGTTCGGATAATACACCGGCTGCAGGGCAGGCCAGCACCTTCAAGGCGTAAAGGGCAAGCTCAGGCCATGTGCCCAATGTGGAGACCCAGAAGATGAAGGGGGCAGACCCGTCATTCAGTACGTGTAGGCGTGTGCACACATACTGCTCCACCATGTTGGTGAAATGCTGCCTCCTGCTAAGACGTTCCATATCAGCTGGTGGTGCTGGTTGTTGTGGTGCGCTGACAAAGCTTTTCCACATGTCGGCCATGCTAACCCTGCCTTTTGAGGTGCTGGCGGTGCCCCAGCTGTGTTGGTGACCTCGTCCTCTGCCTTCGCCTTGTGCTTCCACTGTGCCCCCCTGTCAGGTGGGAATGCCACCAGCAGCGCGTCTACCAGCGTGCGCTTGTACTCGCGCATCTTACGATCACGCTCCAGTGAGGGAATTAAGGACGGTACGTTGTCCTTGTAACGGGGATCCAGCAGCGTGGCCACCCAGGAATCAGCACAAGTTAGAATGTGGGCAACTCGGCGGTCGTTGCGGAGACACTGCAGCATGTAATCGCTCATGTGTGCCAGGCTGCCCAGAGGCAACAACGTCTGTGTCCTCTGTATTGGGAGCAACGGAGCTGGGCGCAGCCTGGGCGTAGTGCTCTTTGACTTGGGGGGAAGTTCAGGCAGCTGAGGGTTAAGGTTAGGTCGTGGGGAGGGGCCTCGGTCAGCTATTTTCCCGGGCAGTATATGAAGGGAATGGGGGGCAGAGTTTATCAGACAGGAGCTTGTGAAGAAGCAGGAAGGTTTTTAAGGTTTGGAAGGATTTTTGCTGGGAGTTATGGAGTCTTTGGACGTCTTATTGGATGCGGTGAAGGCAGCGGCGGAGAGACATGGGGCCGATTGGTTGCAGCAGAGTCTGCAAGCTGTATTGGCGGGTCCGGTTCCCACACCGGCCGCCCCTGCTGCTAGGCCTAGGGCTAGGAGGTCTGTGCCCCCAGAGAGGCTGAGCCCTGAGGCTACCCCACGGGTGCGGCGGCGCTTAAGGAGCCCCAGCAGGGACCCTTCGTTGCGGGCGGTGAGGGCTGTGAGCCCTGCCCCTCGCCGCCGCAGCGGGAGGAATCCTGGTCGGCGCCGGGCACCAGCGGGAGAGGACCAGGCTGTGCCCGTCGCCTCGTCCTATTCACGGCGTGGGAGGAGCTATGCAGGTGCGGCGTCTCCCCTTGTGGCCTTGTCGGACGGGGAGCGAGCCAGGCGTCGGTCCTTACCTGAGGAGCGGGCGGCGAGTCGACCACGGCGGGGAGAGGAGCGTGCGGCCCCACAGCCTTCCGGTGGGGGCCTGGATCCTGGAGTGAGGTCAGCAGTGGTGCGTGTTGCGCCGCGGCCCTTGTCGCAGGGCCGGCGGCGTTCTTCAGTGAGACTGCAGAGGAGCGGGCGGAGCACGGCAGCGACACCGGTGGCTGTCCCCGGTACTGCAGCTGGATTTGTTCAGGAGGCTGAGGTTGCTGTAGGAGCTGGACTAGGAGATGCTGCAGTACTGGACGACTGCAGTGATGGAGGTATTTCGGATGCGGCTGCCGGTTCCCCTGCCGGTGAGCCTGGACGGAGGCGGTTTACGTCGGTTGCCGGGGGCGACGAGAGACGGCGGCCGCCTGTCGGCGGGCCTGGACAGCGGGCGGAAGTGGAGGACGGCGAGGTGAGCCAGGACGACTCTGGAGCTGACGACGGGCGGATGGACGAGGATGGAGCCGGTCCGGCGGCAGCGCAGCTGAGCGGACCATCGATGGCGGGAGTGTCCGGGCGGACCGTGGCTGCTGGGCGGATACCTCAGGGCCGGTCAGGTGAGGGGCCTTCGGGTCAGCAACGGCAATCGGTGGGGGGGGGGTGTTTTGCAGGGCCAGGGGTTGGCGCAGGAATTGCTAGAGGGGATGGTGTCGTTTTTGTCTAGGTTGGGGTCGGGTGTGCGGGAGTCACCTGCGGCGGTATGGGCTCCAGAGGTGTCCGGTGTTACGAGGTGTCAGTCTGGCGGGGTTGGCTCGAGTAGCGTTGGGGCGGATGTGGAGGCGCCGGGGACTGGGGATGTGTCGGTCGGTGTTGGGGAGAAAGGAAAAGTCGGGGACGAGGTGCGGTTGGCGGACGCAGCTAAGGGCGAGGTCTACGTCTGTTTTGAGGGGCCGCTGGGGGCTCATTTGAAGGCGGAGGTTAAAGAGAAGATCTGGAAGGACGAGTATGTGGAGATATTCTCTTTGCTTCAGTTGGAAAAGTTTAGTTTGGATAGGGTTAGTCTGGTGGGAGAAAAAGCGCCGGAGCACTGTTTCGCGCTTTTCTGTTACATGGATGCCATTGGTGAGGCCTATAGGACGTATGGGGGTGTGGCATGGTTGAGGTACGACGAGCAGTTTCGTCAGCGGAAGGCGGTCCGGGCGAGTATTCGCTGGGATCACAAAGATATCGGTCTTTGGATGCGGCTTATGGCGGCTCCGAAGGTGGGGCATCAGTCCTTTCGTGGGGCAGCCGGGGGTCCCTCGGCGTCCGAACCTGGTGTTGGGCAAAAGAAGGGTTGCTGTTGGCAGTTCAATGAGGGTTATTGCAGATACCTCGCCGACTGTCGGTTCAAGCACGAGTGTTCTGGATGCGTTGGGGCGCACAGTCTGTCACAGTGTTTCAAGCGGGGGCGAGGAAAAGGAGTTGATGGGGCGCAGAAGAGGGGTGACGCCGGTGAAGGTGGAAGAGATGTTGCCGTGGTTAGAGAGGTACCCAGATAGGGCTGCAGCGGCTTTGTTGTTTGTTGGTTTCAGGGATGGTTTTCGGATCCTGTGTTTTTCGGTCAGCCCGGTTGTGGCTCCCCGTAACTTGACGTCGGCTTTGCGTAGGCCGGATGTGGTAGCGGAGAAGATTGGTAAGGAGGTCGCGGCGGGGCGGGTCGCTGGCCCATTTGCGGAATCCCCGTTGTCTGGTTTGTGGGTGTCACCGTTGGGTTTGGTCCCAAAAAAGGAGGCGGGCAAGTTTAGGCTCATACACCACTTGTCGTTTCCTGAGGGTAGTTCTGTTAATGATGGTATTGCTGAGGAGCTTTGTTCGGTTTCGTATACTTCATTTGATGAGGCGGTTCGGTGGGTGCGTCGTTTTGGAAAAGGGGCTTTGTTGGCGAAGACAGATATAGAGGCCGCTTTTCGTTTGTTACCTATTCATCCGGACAGTTTGCATTTGTTGGGGTTTAAGTGGAAAGGCAGTTTTTATGTTGATTGTTGTCTGCCGATGGGTTGTGCAATTTCATGTTCTTTGTTTGAGAAGTTTGCTTCCTTCTTGGAGTGGGTGGTGAAGCAGGAGGCGGGTTGGACTTCTGTTTTACATTATCTTGACGACTTTTTGTTTCTGGGACCTGCTGGGTCGCGAGTTTGTTCGGTGTTACTTCACACGATGGAGAGCATAGCTGGTCGTTTGGGTGTCCCGTTGGCACCGGAAAAGACGGAGGGCCCGGCGACGTCTGTTAAATTTTTGGGTATAGTGATAGATAGTGTGGCCATGGAGTGTCGGTTGCCGGAGCAGAAGGTGGCGGACTTGCGTGAGGATATTGCCTTTTTAAGGAGGGCGAAAAAGGTGCAGTTGCGGCATGTGCAGTCGGTTCTAGGGAAGTTGAATTTTGCATGCAGAATTCTACCAATGGGCCGGGTGTTCTGCAGGCGCTTGGCCATGGCGACGGCTGGGGTGCGGAGGCCCTTCCATTTTTTGCGGTTATCATCTGAGGTTTGGGATGACCTGTTGGTGTGGGAGCGTTTTCTGGAGGAATTTAATGGGCGCTCGGTGTGGATGGAGGCGCCTGTGTCCGGTTTTGATTTGGAATTGTGTACGGATGCGTCTGGGTCTTGTGGTTACGGGGCCTTTTGCCGGGGGCAGTGGAGCGCTGGTGCCTGGCCGGAGGTTTGGGTGGAGGCAGGTTTTTTGAGGAATCTGCTTTTGTTGGAATTGTTTCCGATCATTTTGTCTGTTGAGTTGTGGGGGGATGTGCTCAGGAATAAAAGAGTGAGATTTTGCTGTGACAACATGGGGGTGGTTCAGGCGATTAACAGTCAGTCTGCTAATTCGCCCCCGGTGGTGCGCTTGCTTCGCCATTTAGTGCTTAGTGGCTTGCGGTTGAATGCCTGTTTTGTGGCTGTGCATGTTCCGGGTGTTGATAACGACATTGCTGATTCACTTTCTCGCTTTCAGTGGGATCGTTTTCGCGGGCTGGTGCCGGATGCGGACGAGACGGGTCTATCATGTCCTCAGTGGCTCTGGAACTGTCACGACCGCTATCCCAGCAGCAGTCGTGTCGCACCAGACGGAGGGGAAGGGGGACCCTTATCTACGGATGGGAAATAGAATGGCCACCCCTGAGTCACCCTAAGCTGGCACCTGTCTGCCCTGATACCCTAGACGGGGTGTGAACCCGTGCGGCGAGCTGGATGCCTAAACCCTCAGTCGCCCTAACACTGGACTGGGGAAAGGCCGATGGGAGCGCTAGTCACCATCACTCACGTCTAGGAGAACAACAGGGGAAGACAACAACAAACAATCTACAGCAGATAGACTTATCCAGTCACGAGCAGAGATGGCGATCCCAAACACGACAGTCCACGCCGGACAAGAGCTCCACAGCAACACCATCAATCGATCTCCTTCCAAGGTCAGAGTAGCACTGGAAGAAAGGACTATATCTGGCAATGACTGCAAGTGAAACTGAAACTAATATAGTAGCTGGGAGTGGCAGACAGGACTCACCATAGGAGGATGCCTACAAACTCCCAGTCAGGACAAAAAGGTTCACAAGGCAAAACCCAGATGACATACCCTGAACCACGGAGCAAACTCACAAGCTATCGCGAGTAGCAAGTCGCTGCGACCTTCTCCTCCCAGACCTGTCTGGATCAGTCACAGTCGTGACAGTACCCCCCTTTCTACGAGGGGCCCCTGGACCCTCAAGACCAGGCCTCTCCGGATGGGAGCTATGAAAAGCCCGAATGAGTCTGTCCGCTTTTATCTCTGATGCTGGAACCCACATTCTCTCTTCGGAACCATAACCTTTCCAGTGCACCAGGTACTGAAGAGAGCGGCGAACATATCGTGAGTCAACAATCTTTTCTACCTGAAACTCAAGACTGCCATCAACAACCACCGGTGGAGGCGGTAGTGGCAATGGTTCAGGAGGTTCTACATATCTCTTAAGCAGAGATCTGTGGAAGACATTATGGATCCTTAGAGTCTGAGGTAGCTCCAGACGAAAAGCCACCGGGTTAATGATCTTAATTACCCTATAAGGACCAATAAATCTCGGACCCAATTTCCACGAGGGAACCTTCAACTTGATATTTCTGGTAGACAACCACACCAAGTCATTCACCCCAAGGTCCGGACCTTCAGAGCGCTTCCTATCAGCCGCACGTTTGTATCTACCACCAATTCTCTTTAAACTTTCTTGCACACTCTGCCACACTGAAGAAACTGAAGACGCAAATCGTTCCTCCTCGGGAATCCCAGACGGCCCCCCCTCACTAAACGTACAAAACTGAGGATGGAAACCATACGCACCAAAAAATGGTGACTTATCAGTGGATTCTTGACGACGATTATTGGCGAACTCAGCTAACGGTAAATAAGATGACCATTCCTCCTGATTTTCGGAAACAAAGCATCTCAAATATGTCTCTAGGTTTTGATTGGTACGTTCAGTCTGACCGTTGGACTGTGGATGGAAAGATGAAGAAAACGACAGATGAACCCCTAAACGAGAACAAAAAGCTTTCCAAAATTTAGAAACGAATTGGGTGCCACGATCCGAAACAATATCGGAAGGGACCCCGTGAAGCTTCACGATGTGGTCAATAAAAACCTGAGCCAGTGTGTTAGCATTAGGCAATGCGGCAAGAGCAATAAAGTGCACCATTTTACTGAATCTGTCAACAACTACCAGAATAACAGTCTTCCCCGCTGATACTGGTAGATCCGTAATGAAATCCATTGACAGGTGCGTCCAAGGCCTGTTGGGGATGGCCAGAGGTAAAAGACGCCCTGCCGGACGAGTATGATCTACCTTAGAACGAGCACAGGTAGCACATGCAGACACAAAATTCAACACCTCCTGGCGCCATTTAGGCCACCAGAACCGACGAGACACTAACTCAGAGGTTGCCCTACTACCTGGGTGTCCTGCCAGTGTGGAGTTATGGTGTTCTTTTAGTATCTCCAGTCGTAAATTTTCTGGCACAAACAGTTTCCCCGAGGGGCAGGAGGCCGGGGCGTCCCCCTGAGCTTCCAACACCCTCCCCTCCAAACCTGAGTGTAATGCAGAGACCACCACCCCCTTTTGCAAAATGGGCTCTGGTACCTCAACATCACCCCCTCCAGGAAAACTACGAGACAATGCATCCGCCTTAGTATTTTTTGCCCCCGGGCGATAGGTTATTACAAAATTAAACCTAGTAAAAAATAATGACCACCGAGCCTGTCTAGGGGTAAGACGTTTAGCAGACTCCAGATATAATAAGCTTTTGTGATCAGTAATCACCGTGACGGGATGAACCGCCCCCTCCAAAAAATGACGCCACTCCTCAAAAGCCAACTTAATAGCCAAAAGTTCCCTGTTGCCAATATCATAGTTCCTTTCTGCAGTAGACAATTTCTTCGAAAAGAAAGCACACGGACGCCATTCACCAGGGGACGGGCCCTGAGATAGTACAGCTCCCACCCCCACCTCTGATGCGTCAACCTCTACAATAAAAGGAAGCGAGACATCTGGCTGTACGAGAATAGGGGCCGAGGTGAACCTCTCCTTCAGAGACGCAAAGGCAGTTTTGGCTGCATGTGACCATTTGGAAAAATCGGATCCCTTTCGGGTCATGTCCGTCAGTGGTTTGACCACCAAGGAATAGTTCTTTATAAACTTTCTATAAAAATTGGCAAACCCCAGGAAGCGTTGCAATGCCTTCAGGTTCTCAGGCAGATCCCAGTCTATAATCGCCCGGACTTTCTCTGGATCCATGCGGAAACCTGAATCTGACAACACATACCCCAGAAATGGCAGTTCTTTTACGGCGAACCCACATTTTTCTAACTTAGCAAACAATTTGTTGGCCCTTAATATCTGCAGCACTTGTCTCACATGGATCTTATGTGTATCCAGATCTGGGGAATAGACCAGGATGTCATCAAGATATATCACAACAAATCTCCCGATAAGGTGACTAAAAATATCGTTGACAAAATGTTGGAATACCGCAGGCGCATTAGTAAGACCAAAAGGCATGACCAGATTTTCATAATGCCCTTCCGGAGTATTAAAAGCCGTCTTCCACTCATCCCCCTCTTTGATGCGAACCAGGTTATAGGCTCCTCTGAGATCCATTTTGGAGAACCATTTAGCACCAGCAACCTGATTAAAGAGGTCGGGAATGAGAGGAAGAGGATAAGGATCTCGGATAGTTATCCGGTTTAATTCCCGGAAATCCAGGCAAGGACGTAGGCCCCCATCTTTCTTTTTAACGAAAAAGAACCCTGCAGCCACAGGTGAAGAAGAGGGTCTGATGTGTCCCTTAGCCAAACTCTCCGAAATATAATCTTTCATAGCCTTCCTCTCCGGGCCGGAAAGATTGTATAACCGGGTTTTAGGTAGTTTTGCCCCAGGTAATAGATTAATCGGGCAATCATATGGACGATGAGGTGGTAACCCCTGACAACCCTTCTCAGAGAACACATCCATAAAATCTGACAGAAAGGCAGGTAGAGATGTTACAGAGAGTGTAGAGCACCTACTACTCAAGCAGTTGTCCTTACAATGTTCACTCCACTCCACAATCTCCCCGGCCTGCCAATCCACCACTGGATTGTGAGTCACCAGCCAGGGAAGCCCCAATACCAAAGGAGCCGGAAGACCGTCCAGGACATAACACGAGATATGCTCTTTATAGAGGTCCCCTACCTGCAGATGGATATTATGGATGATCTGAGTTATATCTCTCTGAGTAAGAGGGGAGGAGTCGATGGCAAAAACAGGAATAGTTCTGCGTATCGGTTCCGGAGTAAAACCCAGAGCCTGAGCAAACCGTGAATCCACCAAGTTGACCCCCGCCCCACTGTCCAAAAAGACGGAACAGATCTCAGTCTTATTGCCCGCCTCAACGGTAGCGGACAACAAAAACTGAGACATGCGTATGGAGGAAACGAATACGCCCAGACTGTTCTCCTCCGCACAGTCTGGGGACTCTAGTTTTCCGGCGGCTCCTTTGTT